>NW_026459882.1:0-8022 GCF_021730395.1 Mercenaria mercenaria
TCTTGTTATACTATTTGTATGGTCGTTTAACATTATTGCGTGCTCATCAAGTTTCATTTGGTTTTTGGTTGACTGCACTGTGGAGAAATCCATTTGTTCCGGCAATAAAGGGATGCGATCCTCCTTCAACGACAAACAACACCTCACACATATTGTATTGTTTGTCGTGTATGAATTGTTTAATATCGTAGCGTACGTTACTCTCGCTTTGGTCTTGCGTAATTACTTTGACCGCAAAAGGAAACACTTGGCATTACAAAAACAGATGAAACGAGGAAACAGTTCCGTGCACCGCTTGATTCTCTCCCTTACTTTCCTACAGCTGGTGTTTCACTTACCCTTCATTATTGATATGTTTATCATTGTAGTAGATGAAGAGTCTTGGCACAAGATTTGGCTAGACAACACGAGAGTTCTTGCACACGCTCTTCTCCGTGTAAGCTCAACAGGCAGTTTATATTTGTACACGTGGAAGCTCCGAGAATGTAAATACGTCTTTCTCACCCTGTTTTGTGGGAGCTATTCCAAATTCGGAGACACTATTCGAGCTCTGAGGTTTGACATCTACAAAATCTACAAACCACAGAACATTTCTAAGCAAACATCAACTACGATAACAACAGCTTAACATTCTAGTTTTGGCAAATAACTCTCCAAGGAGCTTTATACGAGTCTGACTGGGATGTTAGGAACTATCTTCTACGACTTTGCAAAGTAAACCAGTCTAGTTTAATGATAAAGAACGTCCGTAATTCTTCAACTTATAAGGTAAAACCAACATCTAGGTAAATAATAACTTTCACTGCGGGTAGTGTCTACAAACCACAGGACATTTCTAAAGAAACAAACATCAGCTACGGTAACAACAGCTAAAGTATCGAGTTTCGACAAATAACTCTCCAAGGAACTTTATACGAGTTGGAAACTATCTTCTGCAACTTTGCAAAGTGAACCAGTTTAAACATTAGGAACGTTTGTTATTCTGCAACATACTCGGCAAGACCAACATTGTCAACCTTTTTCTATACAAACAGTGACTTCGACTGAGAGTAGCATTCATTATATATTGTAATAAAGTTGATTTGTAAAATCTGTCTTTGAAAATTTAATGAAGTGGTTTGTTTGGAGCACGGTAATATACACGTGAAGAAAAGAACCATTATTTTATTAGTCCGATATCTTTATTTCTTAAGCATACACTTCAAATACTTATGCGGCATTATCGTTAATTTAACACATTTAAATGCACAACAACTGAAAATTGCTTTTATATAACATTCACCAAAACACACCATGTGCAGTAAGATGCCCATAATGCCACTTTAAGGAATATCAAAACACAGACATACAGGATCAGGATCCCCTTCCTGTTTTAGCATTATTACATTAAACATGACCTGTGCATAGAGGACAGCGCCTCTGTAAAGATTCCGTCAAATAACACCGGTCCAGACAACTGACATTCGACGAGACATCGAAAACTTTCATAAATCAATAAATTTTTCGTCTGTGAAACACATTACTACAAACTGATACCTGCTTTTATAGGAGTTACGTACCAAACTTGACATGATTTCAACTTCACTTTTTACACTAAAACGATTTGTATTAATTTTGGCACCGAGAATGCGTGGCACAGAACGCAGGTATCCAGCGCGAGAAAGTGTTCCAGTAATCAGTTTCATAATAACCCGTCTTGTCTATGAAAACATTGATAGTAAAATGTTAACTTTTAAAACATTTTGAAATTGTAATTAACTATGTTCTATGATCGTCACCTGTGATCAGTTCTAGTTAAAATGCTAAATTATATTTGAAAACTGCTTGAAGGGGCATGGAATTGTTAAGGGGTTGGGATGTAAGGGTTCCTGAAACACAGTTTCTGTGTGTCAGAGCAGGACATTTTTAGTATTTTATTCATTTCAGAATTGAAAACAATAGCTCTTATTATATGAAAACATATTCAACAATTTTGTATTTCGAATAGCAATAGATGTTATAATTGATATCATTATTTTCCTTTACCGTGGCAAAATAAAGAATGTCAAACACTCTAATCAATGTCAAAAGTATTATACATTTTAGCTTAGAGTTTATTCTTTATCGCGATGTTTCATCATTTTTCTTTTTCCCAAAGTCTAATAAACGAAGTCAAGTTAATACAGTTTAAATATATTTTGAGCGCTTCCTCACAAGTACCGATGTTAAGAAAAAGCATGTGTTCTTATGCGTTACGAGTGTCTATGCATTAAACTTATTATGATAAACCACAAAAGTAGACACCAACACAGGGTACTGACGCACAAGAACAAAATCAAAAACCACAATTATTTTGTCAATTTATGCCGGTTAGTGAAAACGCTTAAGGGTGGTTTCTAATAGAATATTCTAAATGATGTTTTAACTGATCATCACTGGCGATTTGCAACTGACTAAAAGTGTTATTGAACGTCAAGTGATTATTTGGAGGATACAGAATTCATAAAAACGAACATGCATACCTTCGTATAATCCTGATTTCTATAGAACGCACGGGACAGCCTTGAGTATTTACAGATTTTATGCCACGTGATCTAAGTACAATACCGTGTCCTTCGTTGCAATCGGGTATTTTTATCAGTATTTCAGTTTTGTAACGGCGGGCAGTTAACCGAACCAGAGTTCCTGGATTATGTACAATGTACTGTACCTGTTCTCTGCAAGTAACTACCAACTTCCCAACTTAAATGGGAGGTGGAAAACGAAAAATATCAGACACAGTGTCTTTTATCAAGTCGTCACGGAGAATATAATAATTTACGCCCCGCCCGGGGAACAAACTCACGACAACGCGATCCGTAGATGTGCGCTCTCCCTACTGAGCTAAGCGGGCGGTCTTATTATAAGTGGTTTACCTTCAAAGTTGCAGAGGCCAGTTTCGAATTGTGGCCCGGGTACGTTTCCTGAATAAAATAGACATTTTATGTATTTTAAAGGCATTTATATTCAACTGGTTATTTAATTTTAGAACTAAGGATTCCTGCGGACGAGGACTTATTGAGTAATTGAATCGACTTTCATAGCTCCGAGTAGACGGTCGGGTGTAAAACCTTACCTGTGGTAACAGAAGTTGGACGAAACGGAAACGGCCATCCATCCACCTACATTCAAATAAAATTTTCAAAAAAAAGTAAACGGTTATGAGACGCTTTTCTTACCACTATTATTTCCGTCTGGTTACATGCTTTAAGACTTAGGCTGTCATTTGCAGATTGTACGGTACAGGTGCGCATTTTTAGCCTCAAAATGTAGTATCCTGAAATCAGAGTTTTACTGTTTTTTATTATAGAAATAACGGGATCGGTAAGCTGGAAATGTCACATGATTAAGTACTTAGTATAAGCAATACATCCGCTCTACGTTCTCTGACATTTCTTAAAATTGGATTTTTATGCGTTTTTCGCACTAATATCAACGCAGATTTGTGGAATTTTCCACTGTCCCTTGCCCTCTAAATGAACAATAAAAGGGTAATGGTCTTCACGTTATTTAATATCAAAAACATTGTAGTTTGTCTATTGTCTGTCTGTACATATGATAGGCTCAAAGCAATATTTTATCGATATCAACATTTTGCCGAGTTTCTAGTTTTTAAAGTTGTATAATTTTTCATATGACTTTTGGAAAACAATTAGGGCTACAGACACTCATGTGAATGTGCTACAAAAACATTCCATTTTTGAATCGGCTAATGAAACCATGGTAAAAACGATATGTATTGATACCTCAAATTATAATATGAAGCTACGCCACTCCTGAAACATTCGACGACATTAAAAACATATTCATCATGACATCATAAAAACCTTAAATTATCTGATAACTACAAGGGCCGTCCTGATAAGTCGTAGACATTGGGAAAACAAGGTAAATGATTGACAATTGGACCATAGCCATTTAATACGACATTTAAGAACATATTCAGTAATTTACAATGCAGTAGGCTCTGTTAAACCACATGAAGGGTTATTTTACTCCCATGAAGAGTTATTTTTACTCCATCTTCGCTTAATACTGAAATGCATATCAAAATTTAAAGCAAAAGATAACAAAATTATTCGACCAAAATGTTTTTTTCCATACAGTTTCATAACAGCGCTGCTCTAAACACTTTAACCACAGTTATACTAAACTGCTGATTTCAATATTCATAACTACGTGTGTCATGCAGAAAATTCACGATGACTAAATAAATTCATACATTGATAAGGAAAGGAGTAAAATGAAGCGAAATAAAAAAAGTATAAAACAAACAACAATTCTGGTTATACACTAGATGATGCAAAGTCTGTAAATATAGTCCATCGTACGTAATAACTCAATTGATAATATAAATTAAAAATAAACTAGAGCTGACCGACTTCAAGAACTCTTTTGTTAAGCATTTTATGTTTTTTATAATTATAATCATTGTAAGACATATATAATTCACTATTCTTGTCTTCTCCGTCTGTTTATTCTTGAAAGTAATTGACAACTGTTTGGAAAATGCAAGGTTTCCCTTTTTTCTTTTTGTTCTTCTTCTTCCCAGATGCCATAATAACTTGTGCCGTAACTATTTTCTTTTTATCCATAAAGCTCGCAGTGAACCTTTCGACATCTTCACCAATTGTAGCTCTCTTTCGACACTGCTGTAGAGAACAAATCCGTCCTTGAAATCCTGCACGTTTCTCCATATTTTTTCACATTCTATAAGCAGATCAATGTGTTCAACCACTTAGAGGGTCTGGCCTATATGTCTCAAAATATTAGTACACTGATTTATTTGCTCCATCAGATTTAAAATTTCATCTTCTAGACCAAACAGTTCTTCCTGCATTCTTTCCACTACTTTCTGTCTCGTCATATTTTCATCCTGGGCACGTTGATAGTTCTCAAGTTTTTCTGTATATGTCTTCTGCTTTACAACAGTTACGTATTCAAAGATATATGGCGTATTTCTGTGCATGTCTCAGAAACAACCCATTGGACTCTAGGTGCAGTATCCATCCCGATCCATTGCTTTGCATTTCATTTTACTCTCGTCGTTTGCTATCTTGCAATTTTGGTGACATGTTATATGGCAGGTTACGCAATTTGTCACGTGTTGCCCAACCGGCAAATCAATCTGTTTTAGTTCTGTTTCTGTAACAGTATATGTGAAATCACTGTTTATCTCTATCTGCGTCTTGAAATCTTCCAGTATTCTTTATCTCTTAGCGTAGCTCTTCAACATTATTCAGACCAGCCTATACTTTAGGCTGAAGATTTTCCATACTGAGCTCTATCAATTCCCGCTGTTCAAGAACATCCCTAGCCTGTCTTAGGCTTTTAGTGTCCATTGTTTTAAGTTTCTTGAAGAACATCCCAACACTCTTGCATCCCATTTCCCAGAACATTGCAGAAAAACTAGATGCATTTCCTCCTGCGTTTTCTGCAAAACGACAGAATTGTTAAATGGAAAGTGTTGTTCATATGGCAATTTGGCTTCCTTTAAAGCCGAGAGTACTGGTGGTCGTTTTCCATCTGCAAATGTCACAAGCATGCAAAATTCGTTTTCTATGTCTTGTCCAAAGAGTGACATAATTGCGTTGAGAATATACATCTGTGTTGGAGTTAACATTGCATCAGGTGCTTTTATAAGAAAGCAAACGGCATCAGTGAAAACAATTCCAGGTTCGCCTACTTTGGAAAATAACGTACGTATTTGTTCTATTATTTTCTTGTCTCTCTCGATTCCACGTGTCTCTCCAAACCCTGGTGTATTTGTTATGTTCAAAGTATAATCTAAACGACTATCTTGCAAAGGATGAATAGTATAGCAGGTTATCCACTGTGTCTGTGAAACAGCCTGGAAAATAGAACAACTCGAACTGAAAACACTGAGTTAATTGAACTTAGGTAATGTTGCCGGTCCGTCCTAAGCGCATATCAGATTCGAAAACTATCTCCACAATATAAATCGGACAAGCTACTCCATAAATGTTTACGTTCAAATTATCTAAGCTTAAGTTTAAAATTTTAAATACAACATAATTACACAGTACTTGCACTTAATATAAGTGTCCCGGGATCCCTCATTCTTGTGACGACACAGATTGTTAAGAGCTGGATGTTCCTCCTGGATGCTTATTTTAATATTTTCAATATCAACAATAGTGCACATCCAAGACAAGATAATATCCAATATGGTTTTGATTCATACAGTGTACGTATTTGAAAGATCGTGTTAAATCAAAAAAAAAGTTTTAGGTGATGCAGAGCAGAAGCATTGTAAGATACCTCCAATCAAATGACCAATACAAAGAACTCTTAGCCATGTATTGTAAAAGTCTTTTATTGACTGTTTTACTGACTGAGAAAATAGTATAAAAATGTTGAATTTTATCTGAGACATCAGTAGTCCAAATAATAGGACATATATGGACAGTATGATAACTTCAGACTGTCATTATCCTGTCAAGAGGGTTGGCACCGATCATCCTGATAAGCAGAACGAGTAAAACCATCAAAAAACAACTTGAAGAAACAGAAAAGAAGAGCTTTTTGTGATTTTAAAGGAATTTCAAAAAAGTGACTGAAGAAAGAGTTTGACCGCCTAGTACATAATTCAGAAAATTTTTAACTTGAAATATTTGTGTTAAATTTGAAACTGATGATTGTTTTCTCTTTGGCAACATTTTGTTGATTATAATTCATTTTCATCCCAAGTCTTTGTGATGGACACAAAATTCTACAGGTAGGGGGCCCTCTGGGACACCACTGAAAACGTTAATGGTACGATATGAGCAGTAAAACGGTTAAAAGGTTTGAACAATTCTTGTGACATCAAGTAGATCAAAAGCTCAAATAAACCAAGCGAAATATACACAAACATATTTTTAAGCAAGTAAGATAAAGATAAGACAATGCTCAAATGATAAAGTGATCATTTGCCTTTTTATTTATAAGTCTTCTGTACGAAAAGATGCCAGATATTCCTAACATGAGGCTTGCGGTCGCTCTAGATCGCTCATAGGTGATTTACAACTCACACAAGTGAAACACACATTATGTAAAAACAAGCCTAACCTACCGCCCACTCCGCACCAACTAACGACCAAGTATTTCTACAAACCACGTGATGCGAAAACATATACCGACTGTAAAACAACAAGACACTATCAATACATGTATAGAAAATAAAACACTACCGCTTAACGTTTGAATACTTTTTGAAGATAACCACCCAATGTGTATCGGCTTATACTGAATAGTTTCAGAAGAGATGAGAAGAAAAGTGTGAACAGTGAATAGTCACAACAACTGACAGCTTGCACGCAGCACTCATGAGTAGGATGTTGATGCCACGCAGAAACATTTTATTTTCCTGATGTTATTTAATGTTACTTTTTTAAACAAATCTTTTCAATACGATGTGAACAGAATAGGATTTGATTAAAATACCTGATTTCAACCTCTTGTCATTTCCTCTTCCTCTAGATCGACCAGAGTAAGTCGGTAAGGATCACTCCAATGAGAATTCTGGTATAAATCATTTGGGAATTCATTTAATTTTCAAGTAAGTTTCTTATTCTTTTAAAAGTCGATGACAAACACTGAATTTAAACTATACTTAAGGACAATGAAAACGCACGCCCGCATTATATGCATTTTATTTCATGAAAACAAAAACTAACGACTCCATCAGATACATATCATAACTTTATTACAAAACGCAAACTTAACAACTGAAAATAATTCAAAATGTTTAAAATCAAATGTACACCAGTCCATCGGAGTACCTAATGTGAAAATCCCAAAATCACACTTTTTCATCACAGTAATGCAAACTTAACAAAGGCAAAAACCAAAATAAAAATCCAAAACAAAGTCACTCATAAATGTCTATTCGTAATGTCACCGTCGGGATCTTTAGAAACGACAATGTCCTCCATCAGCGTCTCTTAAAGATGTACATCGTCGCCTTATGGACCTTACTAGGGTGCGGATAGTCGCCTGTGG
>NW_026459883.1:0-62992 GCF_021730395.1 Mercenaria mercenaria
GATCGTGCTGTATGAAATTTCATAAGTAACTTTATGAAAAATCGGCGCCGTTTTTATATAATTTTGCTTGTCATTGTTATAGAATTCAAGATATACTATTTCTCAAGCTGTAGGCCTACTGAAAATTTGAAGCGATAGTACGTGCGTTTTTTGTGTGTACGTGACGCCTAAATTTCGCGATGTTTCGTTATATGTTTTAATCTAAAAGATTACCCGTTTCTTTATATCTATATTATTTACAAGTTTTTCCTGGATTCGTCTGGTAATGTACTGGTTATCAATACTACTGGTATTTCCTATGGTGGTCTCTATTCCCTGCGGTCCCGTGCCGTTCGCTGTATGCCACCATTTTCTAACACATGTATATGGATGCTGGCCTAACTTTTAATGTTTATTTTAAATTGTGTTTTCTTATTGTATTTAAAAAAATTCTTGTTGAAGTCATAACTAAAAGTTTTCTTTAGGTATAAGTTTATATTGGTTAAAATTGGATAAAATTTGGTAAAATTTGATAAAATTTGGTAAAATTTTATAAAATTTAATAAAGTCAAAGTCGGCCTTTGCCGAGAAACGAAAACACAAAGACTCAGAATTCTGACTTTTAATTGTACCAAAATATTCTTAAAATTCTATTCTAAAATTTTATTTAAAACTAATTTTTTTAAAAACATGTGACCATCCTTGCCGAAATGTAAAATGGGCCCAAGGATTTGTCTCCCAATTTTTAAAACTGTAATCTAAAATTGGCCATTATATGGCGTAAATTTGTATATATTTAAAATTAGATTATAATTTTTAAAGAGAATATAAAAGTACTAGTACATGTATGTAGTTAAATGCCGTAGTATAATTTGTATGATAAAAGCAAGAGAATATTTTTTTACGAGGGGTGCATGCGAAAGAGTTCTAAGTGCATATAAATAAAGAAGCACTTAGAACTCTTTCGCATTCACCCCTCAATTATTAAGAACATCACGTGTTTATCTTTACGTGACCGTATATAACTGAAAGAATATTCGATTCTAAATTTAAGGATATAAAATGACATCGTATTAATGTATCTTCACTATTTATTTCGATGTTTCTAACAACATAAAAAATGTAATATATTTTAAAATCGTAAATAGATATGAAATTGTTTTTAAAACTCTTAATTGCAAGATTGTAAGTGCGTTAGTTTGAGTAAAAACTTAACGCAATACTTCTACTTAAAATAGACTATCCCACAGTCTAAAAATAAATTTGTTTACATGCATAATGTAAACAGTCTATACAAAATATGTTGACAAAAAGTTAAGATACAATGTATCTAGATATATTAAACAATGTATATTGATAAGAAAAAATGCCCTGGAAAGTTTAACTGTTTCTTAACTGTATATTATTCTATATAAATATTAAGTATCCATTACCATTTGTGTATGTACGAGGGTCATTCAATATATAATGCGAACAATCACACAAATTCTTAATTACAATATTAATTGTTCAAATCTTGTCATACTCCTTCAAAGTAACTTCCCTTGTGGTCAATGACCGACTTCCATCTTTTCGGCAGATCTTGTATTCAAGTTGCTAGGCAACTACGCTCATACACCCTAACCTGCTCGGCCACGGCAGTTTCAATCTCATTTAAATCAGCAAATCGAATTCCCCTCATATTCTCTTTTAGCCCCGGAAATAAGTCGTAGTCACAGGGGCTAATGTCAGGTAAGTATGGTGGATGATCAAACGTTTCCCACTCATAATCCGCAGTCAGTGATGTCACGCTCTGAGAAGTGTGTGGGGTTGCGTTGTCATGAAGTATGATTGGTCCGGCTTTTAAAAGTTCTGGGTGCTTTTTACGCATTGCTGGTCTCAGGCATTTTTAATATACTCCAAGTAGTATGCACTATTGACAATTTGACCGACCGGAACCTTGTGACTTGTCAGAACTCCACGAATATCATACGCGAATATCATCAGTTGCTTGATTTTCCCGATGAAACTTTGCTGGCCTGGGAGAGTTCGGAGTATGGCACTCTGATGATTTTCGTGTCATTTCCGGCTTGTAAGGTCTTATCCACGTCTCATCTATGGCTACAGTTCTGAAGAGTTCCGTCCTTCTACATTAAAGCGCGAAAGCAAGTTTGTAGCGATTGTTAAGCGACGTTCTGCCTGTTCTGACGTCAGACGATGGGGCACCTACCTCGCGGAAACCTTGCGCATTTTTAACCTGTTCCGTAAAACCGAATGAACAGAGGCAACACTAATGAAAACTTCATAGGCTATCTCTTCACATGTAAGTCTTCTGTTTTTCAATAGTTCTCTCACTTTTTCTATATTGTATTTGTCCGTTGCACTGATATTCCGTCCAGCACACTGGTGGTCATTCGCTGTAATTCTGCTGTTCTTAAATTCATTTACCCACCTCGCTACTTGAGAATATGGAAAAAAAGGAATTGATGTAAATGATTTTTAGGCCAAGTTTCGTTAAATTATCAAGACTGGTTTCAGAGATAATTGATAGTTCGCATTATATACTGAATGACCCTCGTATATGTATCTTTGCCATAGTGTTTTGTGTTTGTAAATGGCCAAAGGCAAATTGTTTGCTTATTATGCCAATAAACTTGAAACTTGAAACAGAAGTGAATGAAAAGGCAGTGTCGTCACACCAAGCTAATAAAGAAACGCGCAATAAGATTGAATATGTAATTAGCAACGCCTTTAAAACATCTGTCACTACTTTCAATTTTATTTCTTTTAAAAGAAAACATGATTATAAAATGGTTGAAAAAATAGATTTATTGAACCAGGCAAGTTTGACAATCTTTAAAACAAATCCATGGTAAAACTGATATACCATGACGGAACTATTTGAATTGCGCATGAAAATAATTTTGTGTTGTCAGTCTCAGCACCTGACTGATCTTTGTGACTTTCTGTTTATGATAATGATAGTCTAGCGAACAAGTTCGCCAGCCTAAAAACCGCCAAAGCGATAGGATAGGATACCTCCATAGCTATCGAACGAAAGTCTTGCTCCTCAATCAAGAACTAAACGTAATGAAACGAAAGCTGAACGTTGCTGAAAGAAGAAAATCAAATTCTTGCAGAACAGACTGGACTGTATGAAGATTAACAGATTATACTGACCTATATGATATACTGCGTCGTAACCATTCCCTTTTTCAATGCTGGTCAGAATTGTCACATACTCATTTTTTGAAGAGTTTTGCCCAAAACAATTTGTTTTATTTGGTACGCAAACTACAACAAAGTCTCTATTGTCAACTGAAGAAGCCTATTATACCGAAACAGGTATTTACGTTATTGTTAATATTCAACAGAAACTTTAACGTCTAAAGTAAAGGTGATAATGACTCCTTAAAACATTGAAAAACGATAGCCCTAAATGGGCTAAATGTAGCGGGCATGATGCTCAGAACTTTCTTTCAGACATAATCCATTTTACTAGCTTAAAAGTTCCTCTTTAAAAGTTAGGTATGCTATAAATAAGACAATTTTTCAAAATATATGCTTTTCTGTGAGATTTACAGTAGAACCCATCAAAACAGCACCCCCCCCCCCCCCCCCCCCCCCCACCTCTGAAAACCAGATCCCTCTTCAACCCAACTTTCGTCCAGTCCCGAGTATTCTGTTATATATTTGACCCCTGATACCCCTTAATTCCGGATACCGGACGACTTTTGCAAAAAAATGCTATAAAACTATATTAAAATACCCGTACAAACCGGTCATGTTATTTTTTACGCTTAAAAATTGGATGGGAAAATCTTGATAATCTGCATGTCTAATGTGTTGCTTTACACGGCGCTGCTTTGAATGACCTTTGCATTGAAAATTTGACAGCTGAAACGTGTGGAAAACAATTAAATTTGCTAAACTGATGTAATTGTGATTGATTATTGATCAGCAGATAATATACATATGTTTTACTGGTTTTTCTATCGTTTCGTTATCTATTTTGCATTGTATATCGGTAAATAACGAAAAGCTCAAATAATCGGAATGGTCTTTGAATTGTTATTTGTTTTAATTGTTTTTCTTTCTTGTTTTATTTCTACTGACAAGTTTGGTGGAAAACAAATTGGCTGCTTTATGTAGTACGTTTCATTGTTTCTTATTTGTAAAAAGTCTTTGAGTTCAATTTTGAGTACTTCGTCCTTTCAAATTTTTGTCAAAGAATACTTTAACAACCAAATTTATTAGTGACACATGATTCTCTCATATTTATCATGATTTAACGTCTGAACACATAAGTGAAAAAGTCTAGACCTCCATCTTGAGAGAATAGTTGCAATTTTGACAAAATGCTAGACCCCTCTAAACCGGATTCCCCTCTAAACTAGACAAAAACCTCGGTCCCAAGACCGTCCGGTTTAGAGGGGTTCTACTGTAGTTTGGTGATTACCTCAAGGGATGCAATCTCATAACACCGTAATACAACCAGTTTGAACCAATACCACTATCCCCATATGAATTCCTATGACACATCAGAAATCGTAAAGAAAATAAAAGGAAATTCATACTGGGTAAGATAGTTCTGGGGCGATGCTCTCATTAAAGTAACAGCCGGACATACGTTTTAGAACATGTTCAAAACAGAATGTAGTTCAATCGGCATATCCTTGGGTAAAATACTATTTATAGAAATAATTCTGTGTTTTCAATGTTTCAAGCAATCCGTCCTCAATTTTATGATCTTCGACATATACGTTTCTGAAATAATCATGCTAATACTGCTTTTAGAGTTTTTGAAAATAATGTTAGAGTACCAACCTCTTTATTAAGTATTTTCTAAATTTATTATAACATTTGGACTATTTTTGTATGTTGAGGAACAAAAGCTTACGCACAGTCAAATAGTTTTTTCAAGTTAATTAGTAGTGCTTACATATTTGTAAAAGTACACAATTTTTGTTGCTTGAAAAATATGTATAAATAGCTTTATATCTATTATACATCATACACCTCGGTTATGACTTGTTCAACTTAACTTGAATTCTTGCGCTTTGGGCGAAATTAGGAATGTTATCATACTACCTACGCAGTTCGATGAACACGTTTCAAATTCCATGTACAGGTCAAGGTCACTTTATTTATATTTATTTATTTATTTGGGTTTTACGGCGCACCAACACAGTATAGGTTATATGGCGCCAAACAAGACTATAAATTTTGGTTTCACATCTCATTTACATCGAAATAAAAACATGAGGTATGGAATCACAGAGTTACAGCAAAACCAGGTGTTAAGACCCTATTAGTCGCCTCTTACGATCATGCAAGGGTAAGGCAGTGGTTCCAATTCTTTTCATACATAGATCGTCCCAGAACCACATGGGGCCAAGGTTACTTTTGTATGGTGGTAACTTTAAATTTAGCTCTCTTTTTGTGACATTTGGAGAGTATATAGGAAGGACTAATACAGTGTGTAAAAATCGTTTAAAATGATCTAGGAGTATTTAGATTTGGTATTTTTCTTTGATAATGCTAGAATATAATGGATAAACGCAAACAATCTAGTGACTGACTCAGGTGAAACACCGGACGCGAAAACTGCCCGTAATGGCGGCTCAGCTGAAAACTTTATTGATTCAATTAGAAAGGCAAATAATGTGCTATTGGACGATTCGATAAGTGATCTATGTGGAAATATGCCGGCAGTAGAATAAAACAGTATATTTACGGGAGATGATGATAAATCAATGGATAGCAAGGTAAATAAAAATGAAAACAATGGCTGCAGTGCTCCGGCCAATTTATCACATTCAAACGAAATTTTACTATACTTTAAAAAGATCGACAAAAGATAGGCACAATTTTAAACAAAAATTAACAAAGTTGGATTCTAAGGTAACTAGTATTGATACAGATGTCAAGAAATTGTGGGTATATGTGCAGGACACTATAGCGAGAAACGACGAAAAGGTAAACAAATGCATGGAGGAAACTGACAATTTACAGTTTGCCTTAGGGCAGGCTAATGATTGTATTACCAGGTTGACCGAACAACAGGATAAATACGGTAGTGAAATGGACAATATGTGGTCACAGTCTATGTGAAATAACCTTGTATTTTGCAACATTCCCGAGGCTATGAATGAAAAACTCTACATGACTGAAAACATGGTGCGTAATTTTCTAGTGAATGACAAGGGCATCCAACAAAATGTTGTTGATCAGATTCACATTGAACGTGCACATCGTTCTACAAATCCCGCCAGACGGATGACTAGTGCAAGTTTTGCATATGATGAGAACACTGATCACTCTGATGATGAAAGTCCCCGTCCCTATGGTCCACCGCGAAAGCCCGTAATATTATTGTTAAGTTTGCATCCTTCAAAGAATGAGACCGTGTACGTAACTCCAGTAGTAAACTGAAAGGTACTTCCTACTATGTGCATGAATAATTCCCGAAGGCAGTGAATGATCGTCGTAAGGCTTTGATCCCAAAGCTTAAATAGGCTATAAACAATGGTAGCAAGGCGTGGCTTAGCTATGATACACTGTATTGATGGAATTCCTCAGCCAAACAATTCACATGCTTCTGTCTCACATAATACACCAGTTTCACGAAACCCTGGTTATGCCAGCTCCCATTTCATTTCATCGTCAAAGCCGATTGTTCTTTGAAAGTCAACAGGTGTACGACTCCAAAATAGTTGCGTTCGTTTTATTAAAAACGCACGTTTTTAACAAATTAATTACTAGTATTGGTATCCCATCAAATAGACCACATTCTATCAGCGTACACTAAAAAACGAAATGTTTGAGCAAGAAAAAACATAAATTCTGTCGATGTTTCAAACCACTGCAATTTTGCTGTTTTTCTCGTCGATTTGCCATTTTCGGAATGGACGATAACCGAAGTATTCCGTAAACCACGTGACTGATTTTTGGTTTCCCAAGTTTGTCCGTGTCGAATTTAAATCTTACAACTTTTTCCACGGACGCATTTTAAACTGCATAGTTGCTGATGTTGATACAGTCTATTTTTAACTTAGCCTATTCTTTTTAATCAAGGATTTTCCGAAACGGCGCGTGCGCGCACCTGCGAGATTCTCGGCGTCAGTTAATTGATCAAAATGCGATGCAGAATAAGAAAGTAATGGCATTTTCGGCATAAAATCTTTTTATGTAGGTTTGTATCGATTTTTTTTCGACAAAACATTTGAATAATATTCGATTTTACGTGTACGTTACATTTGGGGCAATATTCGAGCAGTGAATTTACATTTATGCGCTGGTCTTAAACTGTTGATTTTGAAAGAAGACGATACCATAACTAAAATGGTAACCGTCAGTATATAAAAGACCATATTTAGTTATGGTATCCAGAACTACCTTCAACAATTATGCAGCCTGATATTTGGTAAAACATATCCAAACGACATGTCTCTGTTTTCGCTGTCGCACGCTATTCGGTTTACACACTGACTAAGCATGCCTGAATGTGCATGAACAGCGATATCGGATTTCCTTATTTGGAGGTGTTACTACGAAACCGTTACTACAATGAATGACTCGATTTACGACACAGTGTATTGACTATTGAATTTGATTTGACGGTGTAGTTTCCAAATTTGGTCAAATTACTACGGGTTAATTTTGAATGAAAAGCGATGGTACATGTATATTCATATATTGACATGCAAATGATAAGTGATCTGGGTGGGAAATCGAGCATCTATTTGGTAACATTTTGCATTCAAATTTCAAAAGTTATGTAGATGGACAAAAAGTGTTAATATATTGTCATAATTTAAGTAAGACCACCCTCATAGCACTGTGTAACTTGTGAGCAAACTTCTGATATATCTATTGTAGTCGCTATATTTTATAGTAAATATGACCTGATTGTTAAGGTAGTTCTGCACGTTTGATAAACCGGAAGTGATGGCGTAACGTCATTTATCCGGAAAACGTAGAATAAAGCCTGGATTAGGCATACGGCAATGAAAATCATTTTATGAATTAATGACAACCTGTGAGTAAATTTATTACAATGGCATTGTTACTATCTTTCTAAAGTTAAAATATGTTATTAAAACTTCTGACACGTTAAATAATTCAAAATAATGTCTTAAAATTAGCGTGAAATGTGCGGTTCACTTGAAAATAAGCACACGGGCCTATACATTTTTTTCACCACATTATAGGCCAAATATTTATTTACAAGTTTCATTAAAACCTACATTGTAAAAACTTTCTATTCGCGAAAATGTTATGAAAGTTATGATTTTCCCATAGACTCCCATTATGAAAAATTGCGTGAGTTCCAAATTTTTCAAATCAGTCTAGCAAAAAATCAAGCACACGACCCTATCTATTTTATTTGCTGAATTTTCAAAGTATATCCTGAAGTTTTGAAAAATCAGAGTTTAATCAAATTCTACATTGTAGAAGAAATTCGATCCGAACATGCAGAACTACTTTAAGTTATGTTCATTGTATGTATATATGCATGACGAGAAACTGTACAGTTTAAGTCAATAAAATGTTCTTCTTCTTCTTCTTCTCATGTAATTTAGCTGCTTTGCCGGAGCATTTTGACGGCCCGCCACAAAACGCCTATTACTATTAACTCGCTGACTAACGCGTGTGTGTAGTTACACCGTTACTAATTTTGTAAAGATCAATTAGGCTGCCTACATTTTATTTAGTAGGTCACAAACAGGTAAATAGTTTTCCCTATATAATTCTATATAAAACTGACGTTTTTTAAAGAGCTACCAAACATAGCTAGACCCATTTCAGAGAACAAATCCTTACCTCATTTTAAAGAGTTATGATAAAACTGATATAAAATGAAGAGAAAAGTAGGGGTCATGTATCTTCTAAGAGAGATTTCTCTTGTCACATTTGTTTACTGTAAAATCACATCAAAATCACAGTTCGTTGCTGAATTTTTTTCTTTCATCGAAAATATTTTACCACATTATGACAATTTACTTATAATGGGAGATTTCAACTTACATATAAACGATGACAACAGTTCTATTACAAACTTCATGGACTCCCTAGTAGCAATGGGCCTGGAACAACACGTTGATTTCAGTACTCATCATACAGGAGGACATAGCTTGGATCTAGTCATAACTGAGTCACTTAATGGTGTTCATGTAGAGAAATGTGAGCCTGGACCATTTTTATCTGATCATTGTGTTGTTAAGATTCTCTTAGATGTTAAAAAAGAGACTATTACTAGTAGGAGCGTGACATTTAGAAACTTTAAAAATTTGAACGAATCAGAATTTTCCAACGACCTGATTTCAATAAACGTTGATTCACAGAATATAGACAAGTTTGTGAAAGAGTTTGAATCGGAAATAGAGGATGTCCTGAATAAGCACGCTCCCCTAAAAGAAAAAACTATAATTCAGAGAGCACCCAAACCTTGGTTCAATAAAAAATTGCAACATCTAAAGCAACAAGTTAGAAAGTCCGAGCGTACATGGAGGCGTTATGGTAAAACAGATCAGTTTGAGTCGTATAAACAAGTAAGAAATGAATACAATTTTGAAATCAAACGTCAAAAGAGAAATACACTCAGTGAAAAGATAGAGAACGCTAAAGGTGATCCCAAGACTCTGTATGGATTGGTAGCTGAGCTAACTGGTACTAAATATGAAAACCCACTGCCTCAAGGAGAGTCTAATAATTCATCGGCCGAAAAAATTTGCTGACTTTTTCATGGCAAAAATCTCAAAAATACGTCAATCCCTAAGTGAATACCAAAACTTTGAACCTCAAGCAAAGGATATACAAAATTTAAACAAATTTACAGAATTCACTGAGATGAAGTGAAAAATCACATCAATGAATTGAATACTACGTCTTCAGAGTTAGATATTTTGCCAACACGTATTCTGAAATCACATGTAGATGAACTTCTTTCTAGTATCACTAAATTGGTGAATCTCTCATTACAACAAGGTGTTTTTCCTGTGAAATACAAACAAGCAGTTGTTAGACCTCTGCTTAAAAAAAGCCGATTTTGAACTAGAGTCTCCCAATTAACGTCCTGTGAGTGATTTATCATTTCTGTCAAAACTTATTGAGAAAGCTGTTCTTTACAGATTAAACAAACATGTAAATCAAAACAGTCTTTTGCCTAAGAACCAGTCTGCATACAGGAAATACCATTCCTGTGAATCTGCGCTTCTTCGGTTAGTCAATGATCTTTTAAGTGGTATGGAGAAAAAGGAAGTCATGGCCCTTATTGCGGCATTTGACACTGTCGACCACGACATTCTTCTAGATGTCCTAAAAGCACAATATGGCGTCTGTGATACAGCTTTTCAATGGGTAGACTCCTATTTAAGGCCTCGTACTTGTAAGATTAATATCAACAATGTATATTCATCAGACCGCCATCTTGAATGCAGTGTGCCCTAGGGCAGTTGCCTTGGTCCCTGGCTGAAACTCTTTTTGATGTCATTCCAAAATCCATATCAGTCTACGGTTTTGCTGATGATCATATAGCAAATAAAAGTTTTCGTCCTACATCTGATTCCGTAGAATCACAAGCGATCGGAGACCTTGAAATGTGCGCAGTTATAATCAATGACTGGATAAATAGAAACAAACTGAAAATGAACACTTCCAAAACAGAATTTATTATGTTTGGTAGCAGACCTCAATTGAACAAATATTTTTTCAAATTCCATTAACATTGCTGGTGATGATGTCAAACGTGAAAGCACAATTAGATATCTCGGTGCATTTCTTGACGAAACCTTGGATTTTAAAGATCATGTAAATCGCAAATGTCGCACAGCCTTATTGAATTACCTACGAATTAAGAACATACGAAAATACTTAACAAAAGCAGCCCTTGAACTTTTAGTTTTGTCTCTAGTTATTTCACATCTGGATTATTGCAATGTCATACTGCATGGTGTAGCTAACTGTGAGATGCGTAAGATGCAACGTATTCAAAACATGTGCGCAAAACTTGTCCTTAACAGGAGGAAATTTGATAGTTCTAAACAAGCATTGTACCACTTACATTGGTTGCCTGTGAAAGCAAGAATTGAGTTCAAGATACTTTCTTTCATGTATAGCTGTCACACTGGCAGAGCACCTCTGTATTTAACGGAATTGCTTACAGAGTATATTCCTAGTAGACAAGGTTTGAGATGGTCTGAAAACTCTGAATGTCGTTATGTTGTTCCATACAATAAGTGCAAAACATTCAATGATAGAAGTTTCTGTACTATTGGTCCAAAACTTTGGAATGAACTGCCGTTAGAACTACGCTAAAGAAAATCACTTGACACATTCATAAAAAATCTTAAGACACTGTATTTCAGAGATTTCACGGCATTGTTTTAAATTTTTGACAACTGTTTATTATGCGAAAACAGCAGGTGATAGTTCTTAAATTTTTGTAAAAGGTTTTACATTTCAACATTTATATCTCCAAGGTTTGTTTAATAAACGCACTTGTTGGCAAGGCTCTATGAGTAGGGTGTTATGCAGTATTTCTTTCTTAGATAGTATATGATGGCACCATTAACCGGGGGGTTTGAACCTCTATATGCAGCTCGTCTGGGCGTACCAGATGCTTTAAGCACTGGTATTGGCAATAGGGGTAAAATGACCTCAAGGGGAGGGGTGCTGTCATGACTGTTTGTTACAATAAGGCTGTTATCATTATTATTGTCATTATTAGTATTGTTATAATAACTATTATTATCATTATTATTATTATTATTATTATTATTATTATTATTATGTACAACGCCATTGAATATATCATTGTATAAAAATAGGCGTTTCATCAAATTATTCAGTTTCAGTTTCAGTTTCAGTTTCAGTTGCTGTGACCTGGAAGTACTACTCATACTAAAATTGAGCTTCACTTCACCAAATACAACCTGCTCTCCCATTTTTCCTACCAAAATGTCAAAAATACATCCACAATGAAATTTAAACGAAACTAGCTTTAATTTAGATCTCTGTTGCCATGCCAAGTGAAAAATTAGTGTTCAAAAACCTGTCCGCCGTTACGCGACTAGACCAGATGGCTCCCACGCTGGTTCCTTTACTATAGTTAGGCCTAGTACTGCGGTATATCTCGGTCTATCTCCAATGAGATTCTTTCTTTTTTCTTGCACTCATAGACACTTACCACTATCTTAACGTTGATTACGAGTGACTTTTTAAAAATATATATATTTCATAGTAATGGTATGAAATATATTTTTACTACGCAGTAAATACAACCACCCATGTTAAGTTTCAAATGACTTATTCCAAGAAACAGGATGAGTAAGGTTTACACATATCAACAGTCTGAAAAAAATACATGCAATATTCAACAACATTTTCCTGCAACACCAAATGTATTTAGAATGGACAAAAATTAAAGGAACAACATAAAAAACAATCTTATAAGTTCAGTGAAGATAGTTTTTATACTAATTTGGTGTTTAAGTCTCATAGTAAATTCCTATCACATGCGTGTGTTTTTCTCACCTTAAATGTCATTTCAACAAGTTAATTTCGTGCTGAAGATTTTTTTTTACAATTTTTTGAAATTTCTAAAATGTTAAGTACTGATGATTGCCATAACTTCTTTAAAAGGTCGGGTATTAACCCTTTTTTTTGCCTTTAGATTTCAACTGAACTCAAAGATCCATTTTATGAGCCTTGTACCATTGAAAATGCACAACCTGTAACAATTATTCCACAGTTTTGGGCTCAATTTTCTTAAAGAGCTTCTAGACCAATACAAGACGACAAGATCTAGGGGTGGTACCAATCCAGTATGACTTAAACGGAAGCCAACATTAAAGCAGTGATCAATAGTGAAACGAAAAGAGAACAAATAGGTCATTTTCACAACAACTGATCTGGCCAACAAGATATGGTTTACTTTTGTTCAAAACTCTTTCATTTGTCATTTGAACATGCACACTTTTCTCACGGCTACAAAAGTGTGAAAGACACATTTTTAAATGTTCGGATTGCACCGCTGTATTTCCAACCGCTTGTGATAGAGGACAAACTACACTTTGTTGAAATATTTGAATGGAGATCTTAATAGTTATGAACCAGATAATGTACAGGAATAAATAATTCGCAATTGGTATTTATCACTGATGCAAAAAATATGTTTGTGAAAAAGGAAACATCCTTGAGCAAAATACAAGGGTTTTTAAGTGATCACTTGACAGTATATTCAGTTTTAGTTAATGACAGGAGTTTTATTACATTTTTTATCATTTTATTTTTCCTCAGGATGGTTAGTAAGCTATTTTTGTAAACTTATGATTTACTTAGCACCTATCATTGTTAAGAACTATAAAACTTCGATTCCTGAATGCAAAATTATTGGAAGGAATAACAAAAACAGTGCCGTTTCCGGACAGAAATGATAATTATTACGCTTCGATTACTATAATACGATTTGATAGTGGTGGGGGAAAAGAATTGAAAACAGTACAGTATTCAGACAGAAATGGAAGATTAAACAGAGGAGCAGAAGACTCTAAAAGGGAAATCAGAGCGGAGAGGTAGGATTCCTCCGTGGCTACCATACAGAAGTCTTGCCCCTCGACCAAAAACTAAAAATAGTTTAAAAGAAAAATTTATGCTTTTCTTGCAGAAAAGAAAAGAAAAGACAGTATGATAAACTGAACCAATTAAAACAGGTTTGACATGTTGAGCACATGTGACTGGTTAAATCAAGTCTAAATGAATATCTGTATATATATATATCAAACATTAAACTTTATGATATTATTTTTGTAGTATTAAAGTATTGAGCAGAAAAGCAATGTTAAAGATTAATATTTTAAACATTACACAAAACAGCCTGTTTACACAGTTTAAAAGAAAGGACTGTATATTGGTCTGAAAGGAGTGTTTTTAAACATAAAAATAGCCATATGAAATGCTGATTTACGTCTTCTGACGTTCGATCACTTCTAAAAATATTAATGATGTAGCAGGTTTCCCAGAAATTAATGTTACTGTCATAGATAAGTTTGCAGAAAACCATATATTTCGGTAAAATATCTTTAATAGACCTTAGAAAATCTGATAATTGACAGTGTTCTAACAAAAAGTAGTTAATTTTAATTTAACTTTTAAGATTTATCTTCATTTTTCGTATTCTGTTAAGGTTGTTCTGCACGTTCGGGTCAATGTACAATTTGATCCAACTCTGACTTTTCAAAACTTCAGAATGTACTTAGAAAATTCCGCAAATAAGAAGATAGGGTCGTGATTTGCTTGACTGTTTGCTAGATTAATTTGAAAAATTTTGACATCACGCTAGTTTTCACAATGGAAGTCTTTGGGGAAATCAGTTTTCATGACATTTTCGCGCGCAGAAAAAAATGTATATTTGCCCCTGATTAAAGGGATCCGCACAAATAAAGCTGGGTTTAGACATTATTTGGAATAAATCAACCTGTCAAACTTTTAAATATAATAGTTTATCTCTATACAAAGATGAAAACATTGCCGTTTAAATAAATTTACACACAGGTTGCCATTCATTCGTTTTCGTTCCCAGAGTCCAGTCTGCATTATCCGGTTAAATGACGCTACGCCATTACTTCCGGTTTATCAGACTTGCAGAACTACCTTACGGATGTACGAGCGATATCCACCATTTTGAAAAGTGTTTCAACAAAAAATTTCTGCAAAAATTAATGCAAAATAATTAAAATGTGGCTAATAATGTACCATTTAAACAAACAGACTCTAGATGTAGGAAAACAATTTCACTTTTATTTTTGACTGGCATTTGCCTAAAGTTGATTTAAGATGTACAATGGGTAGGGGTCGGTAATTTCAAATATCTATTAAAGTAGATTAGGTTTCGTTCTGATATTTTTCTGACTGATATATACAAGGATATGCTACAACTAAAATAAAAAAATTCTTCAACATAGCATTTTATATTATCTAGGAAGTATAAATTAAAACAAAAAGAACTAAATATATTAAAATTCACCAATTTTTAAAGGTTTTTTTTTCTAAATATATCTCTAGATGCACGGTGACCCCAACATTTTTTTTTCCATTCTGAAGCATTTTTGTGTATCATTAAAGCAGCAAAATATTTTTAAAATCTTAAAAGCAAAATTTTTTGTAGACTTCAATACTTTTTTCCATTAAAAATGAAAATAAAATTGGTAGGGTAATTATGCCAACATGTAAAAATGAAAGAGGTTTGTTAGTGACATTTATGCTTGTATGATATTAAAACCTGAAATCTCTATAAAATTAAATGGGATATTATATGTTTTATAAAATACACCCATTTTTCCAGTTTTCTTTAAATTCAGAAATACAGTGGGTGAAGAAAATGCCTTATTAAATAAAAACGACTTGGGTAACCTGTGCCTTTTCTGCTCTCATTTGTCTTAGAAAATAATGTTCTTCGAGCTCACAGGGTATGAAAGAATTCTTAACTGTATAAAATACTTAATCCTACATCATTAACATTGATTAAAATTGTGTATGGCTTTTCAAAATTATAGATAATTGAAATAATACTAGTATAATGAAAATATGACTCAATGTTAAAGTTCAAATACTAAGGTATGTAAGGTAAGGTTGAGTAACATTAAGCTTTATCAGTGTCTAACAGGTAATCTATAATTAACATGTAATGTACAGAGAAAAGTTTCTAAAATAGATTATTTTCAGTTTTTTGCAATATTTATTCCCTTTGAAAAAAGATACTGGCAGCCATGTTAGGGATTTAAATTCTAGATATCTAAAAGAGATATTTTACTAAATCAGCAAAAATAGCAAGAAGGAATAAGGACACATGTCATAATTCTTCGACATAAGCAAGAACAACAAAAGAAATTATTTTTATCAGTAAAACAAAATTTCACAGCATTATGAGAGTCTTGTCTGATTTGTAGCAAATTTTATGTTAGGAATGACCCTAAAAGTGGTGACAAGGAGAAATAATTTGAGTTATGCGAAAATTTATTTATACTTAGCGCACTGCTGTTTTTTTAATGTGATGGAAGAAAACTA
This sequence comes from Mercenaria mercenaria, assembly GCF_021730395.1. Lineage (NCBI taxonomy): Eukaryota > Metazoa > Mollusca > Bivalvia > Venerida > Veneridae > Mercenaria > Mercenaria mercenaria. The sequence goes on from NW_026459883.1 coordinate 16,027, forward strand.
AAGGGACATGTAACATCTAAAGCGAAAGAAAATCTTACAGTTTCAATGATGATAAATTATGTCAGGCCTTTGTAAACTGTTATCAGTCATAAATGAATGTTTCCATTCCAAAAACGACATCATGGATCTTATTTTTGTGTTGATCACAAAAACGTTCGGAAGAGATCTCAACAAGGAAAGTTGATTAAACAGTGCCTTGATGAATCTTATTTTTTGTTGATATTAAATTTGTTTGGAAGCGATTATTGCCAGTAACGTCAATTAGACAATGCCATGGTGAATATTTGCAGTTAAAAGTGTGTAAAAATGCTCTTTACAAAAGACAGTATATTATCCACTAGAGTCCTGATTGAGCAAAATGTCAAAAATGCATTTCCTCTTATTTTCTTCCATCATTGTATTCCGTGTCATCTGAATCCCTTCAGCTGTTTTTTTTTTCAGTAATGTTCCGAATTAGTTTTGACTGTCATGCATGTAACTTAACCTGCGTGTTTTGATTTCCTGATGGGTGCGTCCATTAAATTGTGGTATAACTCCAGTTGTTAATCTAACAGCGACCAACCGCAACAGCCACACTGACTCTCGCGAAAACACATGAGATACCACAGAGTTCTGGTTCTTTCACTGACTGTTCTGTATCCTTGTATGCTGCTTAAATAAGTTTTAGGAGTCATGATTTTTATAATTCAATTTTAAAATTCTATAAAGGAAAATAATTTTAAATTGAAAAAGTAAGCACGGTAGAGTTATGGTTTTTGCACATTACACTTTCTCTTTATTCCCTCTGTTATTGTATAAAAATAATCCCTGTGATAATTTTGGAGTTATTCTCCGGAAAATACTGTTATTAGTATACTGTTATTAGTATATCTGGAAAAGGAGAACATTCACAAAAGGTGAGCAAGGTAGAGTTGTGGTGACTCTTACACTGAACTGTTCCTTAATGTCCCCTTCCTTTGCATGCAATCTGAATAAATTTCCTTTAGCTTTTCTACAGATATAACATATACATGCATGTGATGACTGTATAGCCGGAAGATTGTCGAAGCAACCCTTTTCTGTATCAAGACGCTGGCTCTTAATATACCAGTACAGACTCTGTATTAACATGAACGGTCGGTGAATTGCTGACAAGTCACGGACAGCTCCAGTGATTAAACTCAACATACAGAAGGAATACTGTGTAAGACGATAACCTAACAAATATGGTATGAGCTTTAAAGCTCATATCACAATACAAGGTCAAAAGTCTATGACACTTTAGTAATACTGTTTTAACCAGGTGATATAGATATTTCAATACCAACACAATCACGTTTTAGAATAGAGTCTCCATATTTTTTTCCTAAAAGTTATTTGCTCTTAGTTTCAGTTTGTACTTGCAGTTTGAGTCTTCAGAAAGAATTTGAAGAATGGGATGCAAATATAAGTAAATCTGAATATTCAAATCAAATTAAGCTTGTGAAATAAAAAATAAAAATGATATCTTTGATGTGACAGAAGTAATAATATCCACAAGGAGATCCTTTGGAATCATCGAATAGAAGCAAGTGCATTAAAAGAAGACTCTTACTTGGACTCAGTGTTGTGTTATACTTGCTGGTTCTTTGGAATCATGGACTCTATTCAATGTTTATGGATAACACAGTTCCACTTAGGCCGGGGATAGTGGGTGTGAGGGGTGATGCACATTTCATTACCACTCATGAACTGACTCAGTTAAACCGAGTCTGCTATGTTTATTTATTTATTTATTCATTTATTTATTTATTTTGCTTGGTTGTGTTCTATGCTTCCAAATGATCTTCTTACATTCTTTTTATTATTGATCGAGTCTGCTCATGAGAAGTAATGAAATCTGCAACATCCCTATCTCCCTAGCACCGGCTTAAGAGAAATATACATTATATAGACTCCATGAATCCAAAGAACTATACTTAGTAATATATAACAACACATAACTTTGCCATTTAGCTCAAATAACTAGTTAGATCCTAATGACATTGATCTACATCTGTAAAAGAATTCCTTTCAGCAAGAGTAACGTATGAATGATTCATTTTATTTTAGACAATCCATACTTTGCATCCTTTTAAAGACAATATACTATGGGCCAATTCCTATTGAAAGGAATGTAATTTGTACAGATATATTTATTATGTAGTGTATAATATGTATTCTAACACTTTTAAGATTTTCTTTTATATAAACAAAGAAGGATTTTACCGTGTATTGTTTTGTCAATTAGAACACGTTTCGCAAAATGACCTACTTTTGGCTATTCCGGTCTACTCCCTCGTATTTAAAACCGCGTTTTAATTCCAGACTGGTGTAATTTGAATGTGTTAGAATGGAAATAGATTCGGCATGAGGGATTAGATTACTACGCATCTGAACTCAAAACCGTGTTTTATTTGCCAACAAAGCACTCAAAACTAAAATCTATTTCCCAATTAAATATAAGCTATAAAATTGCCATACAATATCAATAACAGACATTTTTGCATGGAACATAACAATAAGTATTTGGCCGTGTGCAACTGGGAAATGTTTATATGACATGTTATTTGTTTGTTTTGGGTTTAACGCCGTTTTTCAACAGTATTTCAGTTATGTAACGGCGGGCAGTTAACCTAGCTAGTTTACCTGGATTCTTGACAAGTACAAACTTGTTCTCAGCAAGTAACTACCAACTTCCCCACATGTATAATCAGAGGGGGAGGACGAATGATTTCAGACACAATGTCTTTTATCAAATTGTCATGGAGAATATACGCTTCGCCCGATGATCGAACTCACGACCCCGCGATCTATAGATCTACACTCTCCCTATAGAGCTAAGCAGGCTGGCTTATATGACATGTTAACCAACATACAAATGAATAATAAAATGATATTACAATAATTAATTATAACTATGTCAGTATATGATCGTATGTTTCAATGGTGACAAGAAGAAATCACGTGGAGATATATCTCTTTAACTCTCTATTCTAGTCCGTAGTGCGAATTTACAATATCATTCACAAACTTACTATATATGATGTTTCATGAATGAAGGTTGATTTGATTTGAAGGATAAACACATGCTTTCGGGCGTACATCGAGCTTTCTTAGCGTACAACGCATAATGAAAGAGAAACACATGGAGTCACGAGGCTTGGCTAATCTGAAACATAGAAATATATCGTAAATATCGCCAATTAATCACTCATGACGTATACTCATGTGTATATACGATTTCACGGTTTAAACACCAAGGTCTTATATAGTTTGTTTTGGTAAGAATGGAAAACCTTTTGTTTGTTTCCAAAATAAAAGTTTTAATTACAAAGTCTAATTACATTCACCGGGGGGTGGGACTAACAGAAGGTTTATGTAGCCGAAGTTGTAAAACATTTATTTCATGTTAAACAGAACATGTGAGTCAACGAATCATGATAAAAAATGTAGTGACCCCGTATACCTAATTAGAACATGTGAGTCTACGAATCATGATGAAAATACAAAAATAGTGATACCGTATACTTAATTTGCATCATCATAAATAAAGAAACAATGCTGTATAATCTGTATACGTGTTGTTGCATTCCATAAAATATGTGCGAATTTACTAACGAAGCATAAAAAAATAAAGGTAAATTAATTCGGACCAGTTACAGTTCTAATACAGTTTGTATTCTATCACTGACATCTATCAACTGGTCATGTTTATTTAAATTTCATTTAGTGCTTGCAGCGGACACAACAATAAAACACTTCTAATAGATTTTTAGAAGTATTTTGCCGTATAATTTTAATCGTTGTTTAACTCTTCAATTTATCACTTTGCTGACTGTCAAGACGATAAATTCGTTTATATTTCTTTCGGTAGTTGGAATGTAGTTGTCCAGAAAACTAAAAATTAAGTTCAAATACGGAGATACATAAAAACCTGATACAAGACAAAGTTTTGGTTCCATCTATGATTTTGTCATGTTTCATTCAATTCGCTTCCTTCTGTTGTTTTAATGTTATAGTTCGGGACAAAAAAAATGGATCGGCAGGACACACTGGGTGCATCTATATATCCCCGCTCGCTGGCCTGTTGAAGTACTTGCGTCAAGCAAGATCACATACAGCTATATTTTGATTGTTATATACTAATATAGTAGAGTTTTAACAAATGGAAAATCAATTGTGAAGACGATTTCGCCCTTTATTTACAGTTTTAGTATTTGTTGGGTTGGCTTTTATACCTGTCCATCAAAAAAAGCTACAACTTGAATCTGAGTTAAATTTTTACTACTAAATTTGAAATTTGTGTAAGGCTGGCGTACCTACAGACTATGAATTATTTATACATATAAAGGCGTATATCAATTAATGTAAACAACTTCCGAATCGGATTTTCCGTCGACAACCATTTACTATATTCTATATTAACTTATACTTGATTATTTTATAAACATGTAGGAAGGTACTGAATTCGCCATTTGTTTACTTCGGCCATCTTTTTCATTCTAACATTGCACAATATATACGGTCCATCTTGCCAATCACATCAGTTGCGTTTTCATCAGCACGTTCAAGAAGGAAAGTCGTGGTAAGCATTCTACTTTTTTACTTTCAGGTTGTTTGTAACAAGTATAATTATTACTAATAATGTTATAATCGATTTCGTCACAAGACTTAATACTTAACTAGTGTAATTCAACATGTTTCAACAGTTCAGTTTCAGAGGCGTTATTTTATGTACGAAACATTTGCTCTGTGTTATTAAGTTGCAAAATTATACAAAGCGTCCGTTATTGACGAAATTATGCAAGGTCGTGTGAAGGAAGAAATAACCGAAAACTTATTTTCGGACAGAAACTTGTAAAGAATTATAGTGCATAACGGACTGTAAATATTGATAGCTACTGTGGAAACAATGACAAGAAAGAATCGAAAACAGTGTCATATTCAAACAAAAAAGCAAAATTACACTTACGAAGACAATCATTCGGATGAAAGATCAAAGCGAAAACATGTGATTTCTCCACGGCTACAAAATGGTGGTCTTGCTCCTCAACCAAGAACTAAACGTAGCTGGAAAGAAAAGGTTATACTGTTGAGAGAAGAAAATACAATTCTTACAGAAAAGAATACAATTCTTATAGAAAAGAATAGACAATATGAAGATAAACTGAGCAAATTGCAACAGGTATGTATAACCGTTTTGTTTCAAGCCAAAATTTATATACTGTTATGTTTTTCGTTGTTAATTGGTCATGGGATGCCGATGTTTATTTTGTAATATGTTTATTTTTGTCAGAAATAATCATTTAAGAGCAATAATTGTAATATGAATGTATAAACGTTATAACGAAAAATAGTAATTAATAGGAAGCATGAGTATAAATTGATTTATATTTCCGGTATTTTGTGTGCTTTGGTTTAATCTACTAAATTTATCAGTATCGTAGTCCAACTCATGTTTTACATGCGTGATAGTAGCGTGTTTAACGATTTTAGCCAATGGAGCGAGCTCCATGAAACGGCCCATCGATTCATTTTTGGAGCTATTTTCAAACAGATTTGTATCAAAAATATCTTTATATAAAAACAGTCAGTGAAAACAGATGTATAAAATTAACGAATGGTAACGACATATGAAGGGTTCGTTCGAAATGGCCAAAAAAATAGACATTTGTTCTCGAGATCTCAGTAAGGGTCATAAAGGGAAGCTCCGTTGACTAGTCAGAACCGGACTTATCATGTGTACTTTAACGTGGGTAGAACATAGACAAAGAAAGATGTTCGTTTCTGCCGAACGCAGTCGCCTACACCACTGATATTTGTCAATATAAGGAGGTATATATGTAAAAACAATGTATTGTCTTGTTGTTGTTTTTTTTTTTTTTTTTTTTTTTTTTTTTTTTTTTTTTTTTTTTCCGTTGTCTTATCATTTAAGACACTTAGCTTTTTGGACGAATCATTCATATTTTCATTTCGAACGAACTCTTCACAATCTGTACAATCGAACGAACCCTTCGTATTTCGTTATATTTCGTTAATTTTATACATCTGTTTTCACTGACTGTTTTTATATAAAATTATTTCCGTTATAACGGTTATGAATATATTCGTATTACAAGTATTGCTTTTAAATGATTATCTCTGACATGTTTTCAAATAAACACCGTTATCCCATGACCATTTAACAACAACCAATTTTCTCTCCCAGTAAGGGTCATAAATACTGTTATGTATTTCTTGAAACTATTTTTCATGCTGTTGATGTAAGATTTATTAAAGTATTTATAATTTTATGCTATACCAATTTTGACTTTCTAAACGATGATTTGCACATGCACAAGGTGACCATGCAATGCATTTTCGTAATAAATACAATTTATTCTATACTGTACTGTTCAAAATTTTATAAGAATTCCTTTGTTAACTTATCTATGTAGAGAAAATATCCAGTGTCAATAAACGCTTGACACACTGTTCTTATTGTATGTACGTTAACATTATTATGTCATTTTGATAGGTGTGCCCGTCTGAATCGCTTTATTTCGTTTTTATCAACAAAAGTAGCATTACAAACAAGTTATTTAACAGTGTTCAATACATCAAGACTTAGTGGTATATTTCGACTCTTACTTAGCGGAAAATCATATTAGACTCGCATATTGGCTCTTATAATACGACTTTTAAGCTAGGGACGCTTCCAAATGTATTTCTGTATCGTACGGAACTTTATACAAATAGTCTTAAGACAAGAATTAATACTATTGTAAAAGGGACTTACTTCCAGAGCAAACGACAACAGAGAGAAAAAATAAAGATAATAGGAAATCATCGCTATTGTTCTTAAAAAGGCTTTGAAACTTAGTTACTTATAGATTATATATGTTATGGAAACACATGGAAATTAGTTGATTTTACTATTTTTTCTATTCAAAATTGAAAAGCATTTGTCACGGGTAAAACTGCCTTTAAAGCTTTATATAAACGGTTATTAGATACAAATTCTTCCGCGGTGTATTGAAAAGCTGATAGGAAAGTTATTATTGCCGAGGCAACTCGGGTTTGATTCATGACTCAGATACCTTTTTCTTGATTTAGCACTTTATAAAATAGTTTAGAAACAAATATTCAAGTTCTGACGTTCATAATATAACCAAATTTCAGTTCTTAAGAAAACTCATTTTAGCAAAAATCTGCTATACAGTCCCTATAATGATTTAAACATTGTGCTAAATAATCTGTTGACGTACTTCAAAAATGTTTTTTGATTACAATTATTGGTGTTTTCTTTTCACACGTGAAAATAGTCATTTTATCATCCTCCTTAATGTACTTGGGATCTTCTTTCTAAAACTATCACTGTAAAGAAAATGAGTCTGAGCAGCAATGTTAATATAGCTTAACGGATGATAAAGTTCACACAAAACTTAGTACTTTCGGTAAAACAGATTTCTTCTAAATTTGGACAGAAAATTGGTCTTGGCAGCAATTTTAATACAGCTTAACGGATGATAAAGTTCACACAAAACTTAGTACTTTCGGTAAAACAGATTTCTTCTAAATTTGGACAGATGTACGGTTTCCCTTTTCCGTCTTTTCACCTTTTGAATAAAATCTGAAAGATCTTTTGGAAACAAAGAACGAAAACAAACAAAATAATTTCAAACAAGTCATCAGAGATAATGAAATGTGCAACATCCCTCACGCCCCCTACAACCGGCTTAAGCAAAATATTGAATGCACTCCATGATCTAAAAGGACCAGAAAATAGTCAATGTTGGGGGAGACTTTCTTCAGCCATTACACGGCACTTAAAATTGCTGTTGTGATAGTTAATAGTATATATAAGTAAATCCTTTCGAAGCACATAACGCAACCAATCAAAATAGTATGTCTCGGTTTGACCGATTATGTCCGTGCGACGTAGTGAAATATACTACACACCTCACTCCCACTAGGACATCTAAAACTACAAATGTATAAAGTAGGGTTCCCATGAATTACAGTATCATTGTTTAGTTAGTATCAAAGTTCGAACAAAGCTAAGTATTTGTGGCAAAACTGCTTTCTTTTCATGTTGGATAGATTATGCTTTCGTCTTTTGACTTTTTGAACACTTCTAAATATCTCACTGTCGAGAATAAGGTCCAAACATTACTATATCATAGTTTTTTAATTGATGATAACGTTCTAGTATTAAAATCAAGACTTTCGGTAAAAATGATTTTTAATAAATTGGAAAAGAAAAATGTTATGGGCTTTCTGAATTAGACAAGGAAACTGTCTGTATACCTGTAAAAACAAATACATACATATAATTATCACAAAATTGAAAATCTGAATTCCAATAATTGACAATTTCTTAGAATCGGTGTAATGATAAAAATCGTAGCAAGTATTACCACAGCATATATATTTACGAGATTTTTGTCACGTAACCCATCTCTTGTACATGTTTGTCACATAACTAAACGAACAGTCACACTGTCATTACATGGAAGATTTAACCAAAAATAGGTTTTCGTTTGCCATTTATAGTATCTTAGTTTTTGCATCCGCGTTTTTAATGTTATCAACGTTGGAAATAATTTAAAAGAGGTGTTGCTTACAGAAAATTCGAGAATGACTCCATATTTAATTGTTAAACAACAGTATAACAAACGAGCTCACTTACACAAGTGTATGTGTCTGAGTTTATTACTAAATGTCTTCTTATATAAAGTGGCAATCTGTAGCTTGCGCTATATGATTTCTGTTGGAATCCATGCCGGTCAGTGGTCAAGATTATTTGTTCTCAATATTGCGGATGTCGGGGAAATAGTTTTGAACCATTTATTACGTGTATAATAATTAATTATGCCAGACATTTCACGAAATGCTGTAAAAATCAATATACCTCCGCTTGACCTTTTAGCATTTGCGTTTCTTTAGGTACTCGTTTTTCAAGATTGTGTGTGGTTTTTAAAAATACAAAGTTTGACGGACAGTACACATGTAATAATTAACAAAATGTATCCGTAATACCTAATGTATTATGAATGGACGAAAAGTAACGGAAATCTCAGAGGTTCTTTAACATATGTTTGTGGTAATTTGTTTTATGCTTCAATCTCATTTTATGTACCAATCATAATTCTATGTTTCCTCTTCTTAGGTATCATCTAGGTGGATGTCAGTTAAGAACGCTTTATGAATTATTTTAGTCTCAAAAATGCTTGTAAAAATATTAACAAATACATTTTTGAAAAGGCCTTTTAAACTCTAAACTTTAATTAACTCATATTTAATTGCTTTCTTCACATGGCAATATAAATTTACAAGATATGCATGCGAATGGCGAACTCAGTTAAAGAATTTCATAAATGCAAGGGTATATACGTCAAACTCTAAACTGCAAAATTAAGTACATGACAACAAAAAGATGTAGGTCACTGAAGGGAACTTATCATCAATATTTGAACGACACTTTTTCCTAGGGATAACCCCCTCTACCCGGAAGTAGAGATGGTACCTAATAACTTCAAATTCAACTTTTCAGGTCTTTTTTCAATTAGAAACTTTAAATTAGTAAACTTAGTTCACCAGTTCACTAGATATGGTAGGGGTTTTTTTATTTCATCTCCTTTATATTTATGATGAGTAAGACATTTTGTTTCTTTTACTGACATATCCTTATATAGTCATTAGCTTCACTATTTGTTTAGCTTTATCAGATTTGAGATTTAAAAGACCCTTTTCAAATATATATTGGTTATCAATCAAAACCACTATCATGATCATTATCCGGTTTTAGTGTTTACTCTTTTTTCAACCAAACACATGCAAGACATTTTCAAATTTGTCCATTACTAATTCGTGAAGAGAATATAAATTATATAATATATTTGAAGAGGGGTATTAAGAGACTGGTCTATTTACATCTGCATTTAAAACGTATGCTCCCTCCCCTTCGGTTTGTTTATGATGGAAATTTCACTTGATAGCCTCTGTACAAAGAATTTAAAAAGACCTTTCTTTACCTTCAAAATAAAATGTATAATAAATATACAACCATTTAGAAGACTTTCTTTTAGTACAATACGGCATATTATTAAGCATTTTCGTACAAAAATTATTTTCACATTATTTACAATAAAAAATATTTGGTAGACATAATTGCAAAAACGTGAGTTCACCACTTCTCTATCAATATTCTCTTCCTTCAGATTTCAAGAAAATATACATTTCCATCGGTTGAGCTTGGAGCTAGTGAACATGTGCAAATTGGTAATCACAATATCTTGCAAGTGGTCCATAACTTTGATCCAGCTTGTCTGAAAGAGCATCTAGATAAATACGATAAATACGAAAACAAGATAAAATCCATGGAAGATCAGATACAAGATTTGTCATCTAGAATACAGGTGAATATCTACATCTGACTTTGACATTTTCATAATCGTTCCGTTATTTCTCTGAATGAATTTGTAATGATGAAAGAATAAAATAAAACAGACATTATTTAATGTTTATCTTAACCCACGTTCTTCGTTTTTCAAGGAGCTGACGGACACTCACAATGTATGTGGCGGACAATTTCTGGGATGTGTAGGATTTTCATGTCACCTTCGAGAACTGCACCATATAGCACACTCTAAACTATCATGCCTAGTTAGTGCAATTAAAAATATGTGTAAACAGGCAACAGATTTGATCGAAACATTCGGTGAGTGGTGCAAAAACATATATTGTGTCATTTTTCTACCCCAAGACAGCCCCATATCTAATGCGAAAATGTTTTCAAGATACTATCATGATATTTTTAACTCTTTAATTATTGCGTTTACAACTGGTTAGCGGTAGGCCTACATGATCAACAATCGGAATAGATTTATTCTAAACTGATAAAGACAAACGTAAAGTCCAAATTGCCAATTACTTTTGCCAGATTTCATGAAAATTTCCATTTTATCGCATGATCCATCTTTTGTGTCTTGCAGACGGATAGCTAGGCCTCTTTATTTACTACCATAATAAAAATGAAATAACGGAAAAACAAATATCAACACTTTTTAATTGACGATAAGAAGCATTTCTAAATACTTTACAACAAACACAGTTCATAATAATTATCCGTTTTTATAACAAATATTGAACGTTATAATGCAGAATATTCACATATATTAACAACTGAAAATGTAATGACTCCAGATATAAAATCATTTCAGGATTGATTTTTCAACATTTACTAAGTACATGTATAGAATATAATGATTTTACTCACATCGCCAGCCAGCAATTATGTCTACCCCCCCCCCCCCCCCCCCTCCCTCCCCCTAAAAAAACACACTTTCCATCCATTTTTGAAATAAAACCATTATCGTACAGCCGTCCAACACGGAAAATATGCATATTTTGTACTCTAGTCCATTACGAAAATATAGTCATATCTGTATGAAGCAGCCAGCCAAGGGAGCGGCACAATCTTGCTGCGTTATTTAATGATGAGCTAGCTACACACCGTACCTCAAAGCAGAAATACATCACCTTAGACTTCAAGAATTTATAAAAAGTGAATCTTTATATAATAATTTTTATTTGCTATTGAATACGTCAGTATGTTTCATTGGTAGAGATGATAACTATATACTGATAAGCAGAAATACATCACCGTAGGCTTCAAGAATTTATGAAAAGTGAATCTTTATATTACACTTTTCATTTGGTATTGAATACGTCAGTATGTTTCATTGGTATAGATGATAATTACGGGTAATTAAGACAAAATCATGCGTGACGACAATTATAATTCACACTTTCCAAGCATGAGGTGTGGTAGAATGTATGTATTTCAAATGACGACTTAACACATGTTAACAAATGCTACGGCCTCGGAAATGCTTTACCTTTATCGTCAATATAACTGATAGGCATTGAAATATATTTCTGAAGTTTATTGAAATTTAACTGTATGTTATATTTGATAAATCGATACTTTTTAAACATTTTAAAATATAAGAATTAACATGCATTACACATAATGATGTATTCGTTAATCTCTTTCAGTTCCTTCAGGATAACATCGAAAGTTTAAGTGCATACACCGACGATGTAAAACCATAGATTCTTTCTCTCGCATCATCACACAGGTCCCTTTCAACTGAATCCTTGGACGAGAAACAACCGACAAGATCTGTTGGCAAAGATCGCTGTGAAAGAAATATTATTTCAAAACTTATTTCAAACGTGCACGTTTAGCCTGTTTCATGAATCATCCGGATTAGAATTTAAAAATACAGTCATTATTTAGTGCTACTGTTATAATGACAATTTTATATAAATTCATCTATTTTTCTCGTTTTTTTTATGTAGTCAAATAGCCTATAAACTGCCCTGAAACAAATACCTACACTGAACAAAATTGCTAAGTACTCTGCTAAACCATAAAAATCTTTAACCTTAAAATCGACATGAACTTTGAATTGGAAAACATGAAAAGAACATAATCATTTAACAAGTGTATTATTCATAATAATATTCAGCTACATTACAAATGCTCACCAGAATAGTTCTACACAACCATAACGAACTTCTCTTTGCACAGCCTGAATTTCATATGTCATGGCTCGATCAAGTTTCACAGATGCCAAGCATGCATTCCTGCTTAGTTCAGTTTGATTACAATTGTAACTAGGACTGTAGTTTAATAACTATCACATTGTATAATACATGTATATGTATATTTGTTGTATATTTTAAGGAAATGTAAACCGCTTTAATGATTTTTTTTTGGAAAAGTCTTCAAAGGTTTGTTTCTTTTTCATTAAATTTAGAAAATACATAAACCTATAAATTTATGAAAGGTCTTCTTAAATCTATAATAGATTAAACAAAACAGATCATAAAGCTTGCAAGTTCAAAAATGTATTCGTCACTGAGGGGAATACAATGGTTCACCCTTCTTCAAATATTTGAACAAGGCCTACAGCTTGGGGTAACTCCTTACACCCAAAAGTTTTACTGCATTTTATATAGTATTCCCGGCTTTAAAGAACCGTCTGATTTGATATTATTTTCAAAGAAAATGTTATGCTCTTTTATGTGCAGTGACAGAGAGTTATAACCCCCTTAATCAGAAAAAAAAGTTCTTTAAATAGAAACAATGTTTCAGAAAAAAAAAAGCAAGAAGCACTGTATAAAATGCAGTTAAACTTTTGGGTTTATGGGATTACTCCGAGCTGTTCAGAAGTCTTTGATCAGTAAGACATTTTATCCCTTTAAAGACATTCCAAATAGTTGTAGGTTTATAAATTTCCGAATATAATAAAAACTGAAATCTTTGAAGATGTAAGTACATTTGTACATGTATATGTATATATAATTTTATAAGGCGTTATTCAACTTCCAAAGTGGCCAGTAAAATAGGCCAGTACTAGATGTTTTTAGAAGGTCCAAGATCATTTTACGGAAGATATATGCATCATAAGTATTCTCAAACATACACCAAACCTGTGAGTTTTCGGAACCAATGATCAAAATGATGACACAGTTTGAATTGTTTCAACATTGTACCATGACGTTTTAATTTACTAGTATATTATCATAGCATGTGTGGTGACTGCTAAAACTAAAGCAATTATAAGGATATTTTTGTCGTTCGATGACAATGAATATTTGAAATTTTGGATTACACTGTATTTACTTGAACATTTGTTGTATGTAATTTGTTACATAAATTATTATTCAACTTTACAATATTACAGACTGTATTAGATCAATTGCAAACATCATATGAAACAGACAGAACATATACAAAACATAACTGAGCCAATATGAGAAAAACAGGACCAATACGAGAAAAACAGGGCCAATACGGAATTCAAGCATTTTGATTGGTTTAAAAGAGAGGGCCAATACGGAGAACTCACTTCCGTTAGATTTTTAAATGACGCCATTTTGTTTTACATCAGAGTTATAGATTACAATTTTTTTCCACATTTTGACAAAAAATAATCTGACATGTTCATGTAATAACCAAGTATGACTGAGCGGGATGTACGTCGTCTTCAATCATAGAATACAACGATATTTTCACTTATTCGGTACTTTGTAAATTGCAAGTGTTTCCTGTCAGAAATTCTGGCAGTTGTCAAGGAAAATAATGTGAAAATACGGAAACTCAGATTAATTTAAAGGATGAGACTTATTTTTAGCAGACATCTTGATATTATGGACTATATGTGCAATGATAAATAGCGATTCAAATACTGGAAAGTGGATGAATAAATTGGCGACCAAGAGTGTCAGTTGTGAACTGCAAACAATTTTGGATAAGAATTAAACGAGCCATGGGAGTGTATTATAATTATGTGCTTGGTTGGTTGTATTATCTTGATCAACACATATGTGTACAATTTTGTGTCTCGTTGCATGCAGCCTCAAAGGAAATGACTTTAAAAGCAGTTTTACCACAATTCAAATGATAAGATAACTCACTAAAGAAAATAAATCAGAATTCAAAAAACAAAGGTAAGTTCTATCTACTCTTGATTATATCACATCAAAAATATCTCTAAAAAAATTATTCTCTAGTACCTACATACAACTCATTAAGTTTTATGATTTCTAAAATGAGTCTAAACAACTTGTCAAGATTTTTCACCTTAACGTGCATAGCTACCATAAGGTAACTCACAAAGTTCTTATACTTTTACCGCCAACAGTCGAAAGTTGAATAATAATATTACGGCCTCGTGCCAATACGACAACCCTTGGACAAATAACAAGGCCAATATGAAATTGCTTGATTAATAACATTATATTACAGATTTGGTTTCCGTGTGACAAACCTCTAATTTAAATACTGTATTCTTCAACACTGAAAACAAATCTCATGCTGTTTTCATCAGATTTATATTGTGTCCTTAAAAATGGTTAAAGTCGGTATGAAGGCTTGCAAAGACTTTTGCAATAAATGCATACATACAAAATTACTAAAGCTCCCCACTATACAGAATGTCCTACCTATGTGATTTAACTTTTTTATATGTCTGTATTGTGGATACACATTTGTGAATGTAACATGTAACCAAACAAAATTATTACGCTTATGTTAAAGTTTCATTTTATATGTAACATTAACATGTTAATCTTTCAATATTCAACATTATGAAAAGTTATGGTTTTATCACAGATGTGCAAAATGGCGTCAATTTTCGCTAAGTAGTCCCCTACTGGTTGAAAACCAGTTTCGAGGACTATAAGACTGCGCTCTCCGTCCGCCCGTCAATCCGTCATTCCGTCATTCCGTCCGTCTGTCCGCAATTTCGTGTCTGGTCCATAACTCAGTCATTCATTAAGAGATTTTAATATTACTTGCCCATGATAAGACGACGTATTATGCGCAAATCCCGGACCCCTAGCACAAAGGTGAAGGTCAAACTGGCTTTTTTCTGTCCGGTCTGTAACTCAACAATCCAGGATGGGATTTAAATATTACTTGGTACAATGTACCCCATAATAAGATGGTGTGTCATGCTCAACTTTCAGACCCATTGCTTAAGGATCAAAGTTACACTTGGCAGTCTAATGTTAACATGGCATGAACAGGATCTGTTTCGTGTCCGGTACAGAACTCTGTCATCCATCAAGGGATTACAATTTTACTTAGCATAAATATTTTCCATAATCAGAAGATATCTCATGCGCAACACCCACAAACCTAAGTCAAAGGTCAAGGTCACACTTGGAGATTGAAGGTTAAAAGGGATTTTTTCCTGTCCAGTCCATAATTTGTCAGGCAGGATTTAAATATTAATTGACAAAAATATTCCCCTGGATAAGACGAAGCGTCTTTTGCAAAACCAAGACCCCTAGCTCAAAGCTCAAGGTCACATTTGGAGGTCAAAATCAGCTTGGATTTTTTCTTGTCAGTTCTGCAACTGAACAATCCATAAACAGATTTTAATATTTCTTGGCACAAATGTATCCCATAATAAGACGAAGTGCAGTGCGCAACACCCAGACCCCAATCTCAAAGGTCAAGGTGATTTCGAACAAACTCTTCACAATTTGTACATTCCATTACGTATTTCGTTGCCATTCGTTAATTTTATACATCTGTTCTCACTGACTGTCTTTATATAAGATTATTTCCGTTACAACGTATATACATTCGTATTACAATTATTGCTTTTAAATGATTATCTTTGTCACCATTTAACAACAAACAGAGTGTTGAGTTTTCTCTCCCAGTAAGGATCATCAATACTGTTTTGTATTTCGTGAAACTATTTTTCATTCTGTTGATGTAAGATTTATTGATATTTTTATAATTTTATGCTATACCCATTTTGATTTTCCGAACGGTGATTTGCATATGCACCAGGTGGCCGCAGTTTCGTAATAAATAAAATTTGTTCCATACTGTACTGTTCAATATTTGATAGGAATTCCTACGTTAACTTATCTATGTAAAGGAAAGAATCCGCACGATATCCAAAGCCAATAAACGCTTGACACACTGTTCTTCTTGTACGTACGTTAACATTTTTTACTCATTTCGATAGGTTCACCCTTCTGAATCGCTTTATTTCGTCTTTATTTACAAAGATTGCATTAAAACAAGTTATTTAACATTGTTCAATACATCAAGTGGAATACTTCTACTCTTACTTAGCGGAAAAGTCATTTAGACTCGCATATCGGCTCTTATGATATGTCTTTTCAGCTGGGTACTCTTCCAAATGTATTTCTGTATCATACGGAACTTTATATATATAGCCTTAATACAAGAATTAATAATATTGTTAAAGGTACTTACTTCCAGAGCGAACGACAACAGAGAAAAAAGAAAATTTAAAGATAATAGGAATTTATCGCTATTGTTCTTAAGAAGACTTTGCAACTTAGTTACTTATAGATTATATGTTATGGAAACACATGGAAATTAGTTGGTTTTACCAATTTTTCCATTCAAAACTGAAAAGTGTTTGTCACGGTTCCAACTGCCTTTTAAACCTTTATATACGAGGGGTGTTCCAAAAGTAATGTCACTTGCATCGGTTCTCCTATACTGCAGATGTTCTGACCATTTTAACTTGCTCTGCCCTTCAAACTACTTTCCGTAAGCCTGGATACACCTTCCACTTTTGGAAGCATTGTTTATACTCTTCTATGGGAACACCTATCAGATACTGATAAACAGCAGATCCAAGGGTATTTCTCGATTTGTATCTCTTTCAAGACAGATGCTATTTAAGTTTGGGAAACAGAAAATAGTCGCAGGGGCCCAGGTCCGGCGAAAACGGAGGGTGTGGAAGGACGGTAACGTTCTCTGACTCCAAAAACTCGGTCACAATGCGTGCCTTGTGAGAGGGTGCATTATCATGCAAAAGTCGGAGGTACTTTAGTCCTGTTTAGGGACGGCGACATTTGTAATAGTTCTTCAATTTTCTTAGAACAACGTTTTTATAGAATTTCCCCGTGACCGTACTGCCTTTTGGCACCGGAATTTGAATGACTGGACCATTATGAGTGAAAACAATTACATACAAAACCTTCTTCACCGTTCGTATTCGTTTGGCAATACTTGGGCGTCTCGCAGTTTTTGGTGGCCCAAATTCGGTTGGAACACTTCCGCTTTGGTTCAATATAATAAACCCAGGTCTCATCACCAGTAACTATATTGTCAAAAACCTTTTTGCTGTATTTTGGGTACATGTTCATGAATGTTTTTGCCATTGTTACACGGGTTCTCTTTTGTTCATCTGTTAACAAATGGGGTATCCATCTTGCATTTATTTTTCTAAGTTTTAGATGTTTCTTCAAAATTCCATGAACTCGTGCTAACGACAAGTTTGTCATTCGGGCCAATTGCCGTACGGTGAATCGGGCATCCTTTTTTAGCAAATTGCGGATTTTTTCGATGTTACCTTTGAGTTGCTGCTGTCCGGTCCTAAATTTAGCTACCCACCTACAAATAGTCCTGTGAGACATTTGACCCGCCCCATAAATGTCGCAAACCTCACGGTGAATATCTACAGGCCTCATGCCGAGTAGCGACCTACCTTTTATGTAGGCCCTAATTTCAAGCACATTTTCAGCTCTTTTCCCAGTCATTTTGTGTAAAGTGTAATGAATACGCTATAAAGCAATGTACACTGTACCAAGGTCAGTGAACGTGAGAGCGAGATATTTACCTATGTTACGATTCAGTGATCATTCTATCGACACGAGGTGGTTTTGTGTACACATGGCACGATTTCTGCGAAATAAAACACTAATGACATTATTTTTGGAACACCCCTCGTATACGAATACTTCCGCGGTGTATTGATAATCAGATGGTAGGAAATATTTTATTGTCGAGGCAACTCGGGTTCGATTCCCGACTCAGATACTCTTTTCTTTATTAAGTACTTATAAAATAGTTTAGAAACAAAAATACAAGTTCTGACGTTCGTAATATGATCAAACTTCAATTCTAAAGAAAGATCAGTTTTAGCAAAAATCTGGAATACAGTCCCTATAATGTTTTAAATATTGTGCTATATAATCTATTGACATACTTCAAAAATGTTTTTGATTACAATTACTTTTTACACGTGAAAATAGTCATTTTATCCTCCTTAACGTACTTGTGATCTTTTTTTCTAAAACTATCACTGTAGAGATAATGGGTCTGAGCAGCAATTTTAATATAGCTTAACGGATGTTAAAGTTCGCAAAAAAACTTAGTATTTTTGGTAAAACAGATTTCTTTTAAATTTAAACAGATGTATGGTTTTCCTTTTCCGTCTTTTCACTCTTTGAATAAAATCTGAAAGATCTTTTGGAAACAAAGAACGAAAACAAACAAAATAATTTCAAACAAGTCATCAGAGATAATAAAATGTGCAACATCCCTCACGCCCCCTACAACCGGCTTAAGCAAAATATTGAATGCACTCCATGATCTAAAAGGACCAGAAAATAGTCAATGTTTGGGGAGACTTTCTTCAGCCATTACACGGCACTTAAAATTGCTGTTGTGATAGTTAATAGTATATATAAGTAAATCCTTTCCAAGCACATTACGCAACCAATCAAAATAATAAGACTCGGTTTGACCGATTATGTGTAGAGTAGGGTTTCTATAAATTACTGTATATAGTAAGTATCAAAGTTCGAACAAAACTAAGTGTTTTGACAAAACTGATTTCTTTTGATGTTAGAAAGATTAATATGTATTCCATTCCCCTTTTCGTCGTTTGACCTTTTGAACACTTCTAAAAATATCAATGTTGAGAGTAAAGTTCCAAGAAATAATTATTTCATATCAAAATTAAGGCTTTCGGTAAAACTGATTTCCAGTAAATTGGAAAAGAAAATGGTTGTTAGATAATAAAACAGTTTGTATACCTGCAAAGACAAATACATTTTTGTTATCATTATAATATTGAAAATCTGAATTCCATTTATTGACAATTTCTTAGAATCGGTGCTTTGACAAAAATCGTAGCATGTATTACCACAGCATATATATTTATTCGACGAGAAACATATGAGATTGTTGTCACATAACCCATCTCTTGTACATGTTTGTTTTTCAGATAACTAAACGAACAGTCACGCTGTCATTACGTGGAAGATTTAACCAAAAATAGGTTTTGGTTTGCCATTTATAGTATCTTAGTTTTTGCATTCGCGTTTTTTAATGTTATCAACGTTGGAAATAATTTAAAAGAGGTGTTGCTTACAGACAATTCGAGAATGACTCCATATATAATTGTTAAACAACAGTATAACAAACGAGCTCACTTACACAAGTGTATGTGTCAGAGTTTATTACTAAATGTCTCCTTATATAAATTGGCAATCTGTAGCTTGCGCTATATGATTTCTGTTGGAATCCATGTAATAAAACTTTGATTAAATGGCTTGCCGGTCAGTAATCAAGATTATTTGTTCTCAATATTGCGGATGTCGGGGAAATAGTGTTGAACAATTTATTACGTGTATAATAATTAATTACGCCAGACATTTCACGAAATGTAAAATCAATATTTCTTCGTTTGACCTTTTAACATTTGCGTTCCTTAGATTGTGTGTGGTTTTTAGGCTGGCGAATTTGTTCGCCAGACTATTATTACCACAAATCGAAAGCCACTAAGATCAACCGAGTGCTGAGACTGACAACATAAATCATTTCATGCGCAATTCAAATAGTTCCGTCAGGTATATCAGTTTTACCACGGATTTGTTTAAAGATTGTTAAACTGATCTGTTCAATAAAAAAAGACTTTCAATCATTTTGTTTGATTCTGTAAATGATTATGTCATGCATCTCTCTGTTATCCTTTTAGATAACATTAGAAAATGTTACATAATGCAGGTAAATTAATTCGCCCCCTATGAATGAAATGTCCGTATGAATGGAACTTTTTCGTCTTTGGTAATGTAAAACTCAATGACATAATACACACACTGTGTAATATGCAGAGATAAAGCTGATAATTCATGCGAAATGTAAAACGTATTTAACAAAAATATACAACGCATCGAATTAAAATTTTATCGAAACATTTAGATAATGTTTATGTTGTTTAAATGGAAAAGAAATTCCAGCGACCACTTCGTTATAGATTATGACCTCGGTCTATAAATAGCTCATTAAACAAACTGGTTCCGAGCACAGTTTCATTCATAACAGATGACGATATGAATTATACTGCGCATTATTAATTAAATGTTTAACAAAAGTGTTGCTTTTTACTTGGTATGATTTTGCATATAATACAATAAATAATGAGCACAAAATATATATAATGTAAAAAGGAAGCATAAGTTTTGAAAATCGATTCTTCCAGATCAGTTGCTATAGGTTCTACGGGACGTAATCTCTGCGTGGAATTGCCACGGTAACGTGAGAAGAAACAAATGACAACATTCTACGATTTGTATACCGAAACAGTGTACATGTTATGTTTTGCTACAAAAATAATGTTTACATTTACAATCAAAACTATAATATTATTTGATTTAACGGCAGTTTATTTATTTTGTTGTATGTTGGGGGATTTTTTTGGGGTGGGGTGGGGGGGGGGTGGT
The DNA here is from genome assembly GCF_021730395.1 of Mercenaria mercenaria. Taxonomy (NCBI): domain Eukaryota; kingdom Metazoa; phylum Mollusca; class Bivalvia; order Venerida; family Veneridae; genus Mercenaria; species Mercenaria mercenaria. The sequence goes on from NW_026459883.1 coordinate 37,093, forward strand.
GTTTGCTATTTCTATACTAAACAAATTCGTTTTTGAAACATTCTGACGAATGCTGAAAGTAAAATTGTAAAAAGTGCTTTGTCTTCAATTTGCTTAAGGGGGTGGGTGCGTAGATGTAAGCGATTTCTTTTAAACACACGTTTTCAACTGTATTTCAGGTTATATTAAGATAGTGGACCCGTAATGGTAACAATTGCATCAACGTTATACAGTCTTGAAATTAACATTGTTTCGCACTGTGTTGCATTTTTTAACAACTTTTACGATGTCGTTTTTTTTTTCTTGTTTTTTTTTTTTTTCGTTTTTTTTTTAATTTTGTATAATTTATGTTATTTCCTCAAGACAAATTTCAACGTGATAACCACTGCGCAAAACGATCAAAGAGAATTCATTATACCAAATATTTTGCTAAAAGAAACCTCAAAGTATTGCGTAACAATTATAAAATCAAAGGCCTGAAGGGCCTGAGAGTCGGTTAATGATTGATGTACTGGTAGTATAGTCTACCAGTTTCAGTTTGGTTTTAGTTTTTTTCCCCAACTGAACAGAGATTTTGTTACAATAGATGAAATGGACATTCAATCGATGCCTAGTAAAACTTTGATTGACATTATACAAGTATTTAAACCCAATATATTTCTCTAAAATTAAAGAGTGGTTCGCAAAAATAAAAGTGTTGAAAGTACAAACTACAATTTGACAGGTGACACTAAGATACTGCCCATGACTATAAATATTTTTCAAGTAAACATTTGCCTCCGGCATTACCAAAACAGGCAATTATCGGCTGGTATATATTCGCACATGATAAAATTTGAATATGAAAATTAATATATTGAAATTTTATAGCGCGGATTGCCACATACAATTTGTAACGGATGGACGAAAGAACTGTTCAGATATTTTACAGATAAGGGGCCTGGCAATAACCGTGTCACACGCTAGGTATTGTTCAATCATATTATAAGGGATGTGAATTTAAAGTATACTTACTTTTGCGTTTAAAGATATGTAAATGTTGCTGAGTGTCAATATATAGTGTCATGAATGTTTAAACTGACAGGAAAATTGCGCATTCGAAACTAAGAGAAGTTACTCGGACTAGCTACCAATTTCGGAAAGATTAACCAATATTAATAAATGCAGTTCTTTTTTAGTTAAAACCATCATTTATCTATTTCAGACCTGTTAACCCCTTCAAAACCATGTCAGTAGTCCCCCAAATCTATGTACTTTCAATTATCCGTTTTGATTCATGTAGACAGACAGGCCCAGACTGGGCTGAAAAAATGTTTGAGCCATTTTTTTTGTGGTCGGTAGCAGGGTGGGTGTGGGGAGGGGTGTTCCTTCCCGCTTTGAACTGCAGTCAGATTTTGAAATGGGCATTGTGGCAGGTGGTAAAAGGGCAAATGTATCAAACTGTAAAGTGGCAATATGGGGGGAGGGTGTGGGAGGATACCCCCTCCTGCAAGTAGGGTTTGGGGTATCACCACAAGGAAATTTTGAAAATGTAGACCCTTGATACAGCCTTTGGTGCGATTTCTAACTGAAAATTTTATGTTTCAATTTCTAAATATTACCTAGATTCTTTTTAGTATTACAATATTCAAAGTATGAATGACTGTCACTTCATATTTTTACTTTCAGGTCATGCCTCAGCACTAGAATATAAGTCTGATATTGATTCTATGTATGTATTATAAAAATAAATTCTAGAATCATTTCTGTTATAATAATATCTATCATGTCTGTTACTTTAATGTTTAAATTTCATAACACAGCTCGATATTTACCCAAAATATTATATCCGGATATGATTACACTTTCTTTTATACTGCCAAAATCTCCAGTTTCAACAATATGTTTTACAAATTGTGATGATATGAAGACAGTTTAGCTGCAATTGGCAGTATCTGACATTGAAGTTTACGGTGAAATTATTTAAATCATTTCATAAAAAAAAATGTTTCGTTTCGTCAAAGCACTCTAACATAGACGATCTACTTTCGATTTCAAAAACTACAAGAAAATACAATTTAAAGTTTCGCCGATTTGTTTATTTCTCGAAAAATAAGAAATAAAATCATTTTTAAAATCAGTAGTAATTAAACAAATCAGTAAGAGCTTTTTCTCGGGATAATTTATCCGCTTACTGACTGCAAAAATCAAGCCATGTGTCATCATGAAAAGCAGAATGGGTGACGGTTTCATTTTTTTGCGAACCTGAATCGTAAGCAAATTATCCAAACCAGTCAAAATTCCAGAAAGGTTACAATCTAGATTCTTTCTAGTATTACAATATCCAAAGTATGACTGTCACTTCATCTTTTTACTTTCAGATCATGCCTCAGGACTAGAATACGAGTCTGACATAGATTATATGTAGGTGTAATAAAAATAAATTCTAGATTTATTTCTGTTACAATAATATCTATCATGTATGTTACTTGAATGTTAAAATTTCATAAGACAGCTCGATATTTACCCAAAATATTATATCCGGATACGATTACACTTTTCTCCAGTTTCAACAATATGTTTTACAAATTGTGATGATACGAAGACATTTAGCAGCAATTGGCAGTATCTGACATTGAAGTTTACGGTTAAATTACCTCTTATTTAAATCTTTTCATAAAAAAGTTGTTTCGTTTCGTCAAAGCAGCCAAAGATAGGCGATCTACTTTCGATTTCAAAAACTACAAGAAAATACAATTTAATATTTCGCCGATTTGTTTATTCCTCGAAAAATAAGAATTAATATCATTTTTAATATCAGTAGTAACTAAACAAACCTGTAAGAGCTTCTTCTTCTGATAATTTATCCGTTTACTGACTACAAAAGTCAACCCACACAAAGTCGTAGAAGCATTGTTTATAAACAGGTCACGCGTGTTCGCCGAGAAGTGTCCAGAATGTAGTTAGGATTCATCCGCGAAGTCTCGCGGAAGAATTAACGCTTTGATAAGAGACATTCCAATGCTTTCAGAGGTACCCACTCATAAAAATACTAGCAGTATGTTCTGGAACTATATTTTGTCTTTCGCTGGATGTTACGCAAGCTTTGTAAGTCTGCGCAATTCATAAAATGCACAGCACAATAAATTTGTTATTTGCGCAATGATTTTAAAGATTATTTTTTAAAACGGACAGGGTAACAAATGGATAATTTGGCTAATAAGTTAATATGCAGTTTTTATTTGAATTTGTGAACATCATATTTGCTATTTTGTGACAAAAGGGCATAAAATTCGTCACCATAATCATATGCGCAAATGTATTACCAAATCCCGCAGAATCGTTATGCGTGTTTATGCTTAATGAGATACCGCGGAAGAAAATACGTGGCTTTATTCGAGTATTGCACAATTACAAGTCATAAATATGACAGATTACATCGTATATTGGTCATAGCAAATAAGATTGACATAAATGAACTTCATTCGATCAATGAACTCTTTGAAATTAGAGACAATCCAATGGAACTACATCACTCCCTGTGTTGTGAGGCCATTTAAGAATGAGAAATCGTGCGATAGCAAGGACTCGTCAAACGCTTGACAGCGTTTAGCCGACTCAAAAAACAAAATAAAACTGTCGATAACAATTTTTTCTGGGGAGCCTCAAGTAAAAGGATTTAATCGGACAGAAATTAATCTCCAACACTGAAAAAGTATGGCCTTGCTCTCTGCATTCAAAAAGAACCATAGGGCAGAAGTAAAACCTACCTACATTTCTTCCAAAATTTGTAAACTAAAGAATAAATGCATAATCAATAACTTTTACAACATGTAACTAAGTATTTTCAAAGATGTCTAAACCTTCACCCTTCTGTATCAGAGGTTCAATTCATTTTAAACAGCAAGAAATGGCTAATCAAATGAAAAAATTGCGCTTTTATACAACAAATCAATGATAATAAGTCTTGAGAAAATAGTTTATCTTACTAGCTAAAAGAAATATAATGAAAAAAGTTTGGTCCTAGTGGGTCTTAAACCTACGCCCTCCTGAAAAATTAGTTAAAGTTCAAAAAAGGAGGTACACTATTACGGGTCCGTCAATTTTCCTAGCCATCGTATTAGAGAAGGAACAGGACTACACCATAATCATTAACAGTCCGGTTCGAAGCAGGGTTCGAGCTCAAAATTTCCCTCATACCGACAAGAAAATCGCCCCATCAGTACTTCTGTGCTTCGATCTTGAAGATACATTAAAACTCTGACAGACATTGAAACGATGTCATTTTATATCCCTTTTTTCAAGTAATTGAGTTTTCTTCAGGCATCTATTTTTAGATTTCCTAAGATTATTTAGGTGTTTCTATGTTCTATTTTAGGCTATTTGCGCCTCATGATAAAAGCCATACCGCACGTACGTTTCTCTATCTTACTGTGCTAAGTATGTGTATATATATTTATAGGAATTTATTCCTTTGGCATTAAATTCACCGTAATTTACTAGAACATTATTAAAAAGTCTTTTCAACCTGATTAATGTTCATACATGATTTGGGGGATAGCATATCGAAGTATAGATGTTGTTTTTGTTACCTTTATATGTTGTCTGTTGTGAACAAAGATGATTGTGTGGGCCAATACCTCAGGGATGAGAGAATAGATTTCGCTCTTTTGACTGAAACTTGGTACTCGGACGAGAAACAGCATCAGTTTGAAACTTCCGACTTGAACCAGAATGAATATAAATTAAGCGTAACTAATAGAAAAAATCAAAAAGGCGGTGGTGTTGCGATCACATGTAGAAACACGATCAATATGCAATGGGTAACTCACGGCACTGTTCGAAGCTTTGAATATGGTATTTGGAAGCTCGTTTTCAAAAATTTAACCATACACGTAGTGGGTGTGTATAGACCCCCGGCTCTATCGACTTGTAACCAGTTCGTTGCTGAATTTTTTTATTTCATCGAAAATATTTTACCACATTATGACAATTTACTTATAATGGGAGATTTCAACTTGCATATAAACGATGACAACAGTTCTATTACAAACTTCAAGGACTCCCTAGTAGCAATGGGCCTGGAACAACACGTTGATTTCAGTACTCATACAGGACGACATAGCTTGGATCTAGTCATAACTGAGTCACTTAATGGTGTTCATGTAGAGAAATGTGAGCCTGAACCATTTTTATCTGATCACTGTGTTGTTAAGGTTCTCTTAGATGTTAAAAAAAGAGACTATTACTAGTAGAAGCGTGACATTTAGAAACTTTTAAAATTTGAACGAATCAGAATTTTCCAACGACCTAAGTGCAATAAACGTTGATTACAGAATATAGACAAGTTTGTGAAAGAGTTTGAATCGGAAATAGAGGATGTCCTGAATTAGCACGCTCCCCTAAAAGAAAAAACTATAATTCAGAGAGCACCCAAACCTTGGTTCAATAAAAAAAATTGCAACATCTAAAGCAACAAGTTAGAAAGTCCGAGCGTACATGGAGGCGTTATGGTAAAACAGATCAGTTTGAGTCGTATAAACAAGTAAGAAATGAATACAATTTTGAAATCAAACGCCAAAAGAGAAACACTCAGTGAAAAGATAGAGAACGCTAAACGTGATTCCAAGACTCTGTATGGATTGGTATCTGAGCTAACTGGTACCAAATCTGAAAACCCACTGCCTCAAGGAGAGTTTAATAATTCATTGGCCGAAATATTTGCTGACTTTTTCATAGCAAAAATCTCAAAAATACGTTAATCCCTAAGTGAATACCACAACTTTGAACCTCAAGTAAAGGATATACAAAATTTAAACAAATTTACTGAATTGACTCGATGAAGTGAAAAATCTCATCAATGAATTGAATACTACGTCTTCAGAGTTTGATATTTTGCCAACAAGTATTCTGAAATCATATGTAGATGAACTTCTCTCTAATATCACTAAATTGGTGAATCTCTCATTACAACAAGGTGTTTTCCCTGTGAAATACAAACAAGCAGTTGTTAGACCTCTGCTAAAAAAGCCGGTCTTGAACTAGAGCTTTCCAATTATCGTCCTGTGAGTAATTTATCATTTCTATCAAAACTTATTGAGAAAGCTGTTCTTTACGGATTAAACAAACATGTAAATCAAAACAGTCTTTTGCCTAAGAACCAGTCTGCATACAGGAAATACCATTCCTGTGAATCTGCGCTACTTCGGTTAGTCAATGATCTTCTAAGTGGTATGGAGAAAAAGGAAGTCATGGCCATTATTGCGATTGACGTAAGTGCGGCATTTGACACTGTCGACCACGATATTCTTCTAAATGTCTTAAAAGCACAATATGGCGTCTGTGATACAGCTCTTCAATGGGTAGACTCCTATTTAAGGCCTCGTACTTGTAAGATTAATATCAAAAATGTATATTCAGCAGACCGCCATCTTGAATGCAGTGTGCCCCAGGGCAGTTGCCTTGGTCCTTGGCTGTATCTCACCTATGCTGGAACTCTTTTTGATGTCATTCCAAAATCCATATCAGTCTACGGTTTTGCTGATGATCATATAGCAAATAAAAGCTTTCGTTCTACATCTGTTTCCGTAGAATCACAAACGATCGGAGACCTTGAAATGTGCGCAGTTATAATCAATGACTGGATGAACAGAAACAAACTGAAAATGAACACTTCCAAAACTGAATTTATTATGTTTGGTAGCAGACCTCAATTGAACAAATGTTTTACAAATTCCATTAACATTGCTGGTGATGATGTCAAACGTGAAAGCACAATTAGATATCTCGGTGCATTTCTTGACGAAACCTTGAACTTTAAAGATCATGTAAATCGCAAATGTCGTACAGCCATGTTGAATTACCTACGAATTAAGAACATCCGAAAATACTTAACAAAAGCAGCCACCGAAATTTTAGTTTTGTCTCTAGTTATTTCACATCTGGATTATTGCAAATTCATACTGTATGGTGTAGCTAACTGTGAGGTGCAACGTATTCAAAACATGTGCGCAAAACTTGTCCTTAACAGGAGGAAATTTGACCGTTCTAAACAAGCATTGTACCACTATACATTGGTTGCCGGTGAAAGCAAGAATTGAGTTCAAGATACTTTCTTTCATGTATAACTGTCACACTGGCAGAGCACCTCTGTATTTAACGGAATTGCTTACAGAGTATATTCCTAGTAGACAAGGTTTGAAATCGTCTGAAAATTCTGAATGTCGTTATGTTGTTCCATACAACAAGTGCAACACTTTCAATGATAGAAGTTTCTGTACTATTGGTCCAAAACTTTGGAATGAACTGCCGTTAGAACTACGCAAAAGTAAATCACTTGACACATTCAAAAACAATCTTAAGACACTGTATTTCAGAGATTTCGCGGCATTGTTTTAAATTTTTTATAACTGTTTATCATGCGAAAACAGCAGGTGATAGTTCTTAAATTTTTGTAAAAGGTTTTACATTTCAACATTTATATCTCTAAGGTTTGTTTAATAAACGCACTTGTTGGTAAGGCTCTATGGGTAGGGTAGTGTGTAGTATTTCTTTCTTAAATAGTATATGATGGCACCATTAACCGGGGGTTTGAACCTCTATATGCAGCTCGTCTGGGCGTACCAGATGCTTTAAGCACTGGTATTGGCAATAAGGGTAAAATGACCTCAAGGGGAGGGGTGCGGTCATGACTGTTTGTTACAATAAGGCTGTTATTATCATTATTGTCATTATTCATATTGTTATAATAACTATTATTATTATTATTATTATGTACAACGCCAATGAATATATCATTGTATAAAAAATGGCTTTCAATCAAATTATTCAGTTTCAGTTTCTTTATATGTTATCTGATAATATGTCCCTCAATGTTTTGTTTTTCTCAAAAAGTAAAATATCGTTATATTATCGCTTCTTTATAAACATATATTAACGTTGACTGTCAAAATATGCGAAATCGTTACCAAAAGTTCAAGAGTAAAAGCCGATTGTTTATTCATAAAGTTTTTAATTTGGCAACGTAGGGTATTTTTCACATTCTTTACTTCTTCTACCTTTTTTAGTTACATTTCTTGTAATTGTTCTTTATTATACCTCAATTTTGTTTGCAATGTTCCTAGCCAGAAGAAAGTCTTGTATTGCTCTTGTTTGTACCCCTTAAGACTTACACATTCTAAGCAATTTCATTTTCCTTAGGATTCTTGTCTCCTAAACACGGTATATTGATATGAGATTTTACTTATTTATATGCAAATCCATGCTATATTAAAGTCAATGAATCAACTTGGCTTTGAAACCATGGTGGGGCCAATGATAAGGTTACAAACGTAGCATAAACCGGTTTAAATTAACCTGTGACGTGTTTGCAACTGACATTTACAAGATGATGTCCGACTGTATTCCTTTCACTGTTCATTTTGCCCTCGTTTGTCTATAATTTTACTTCGTTTATATTTTCAAGATATGTTTATGTGTACAAATCAATACATACACTGTTATGGGGTTGCGGTTTGATCGAATTGCGTTCTCGGAACTTGACATTTTGGTTAGAAATTAATCTTTCGTCTTTCAGATTCCCAAGTGAGAAATATGTGCCGTTTTTCTCACTAAGGCATTTGTTTCCGGTATCCCGACCTACCCTAAATTTCTGCCCGACCCTAAATGTTTTTATGGCCTTGGAGAATAATTATTTTCAACTTTCTAACAAAACGTTGCAAAACTTCACTTTTTATGCTTTAAACATGGTCAGTGATGTAAGAAATGAACTTACTGAAGCTCTAAAAGCATTACCCCCTTATTTGCATTCATTTTTTGTTTTTGTTTTTTTGTTTTGGGTTTAACGCCGTTTTTCAACAGTATTTCAGTCATGTAACGGCGGGCAGTTAACCTAACCAGTGTTCCTGGATTCTGTACCAGTACAAACCTGTTCTCCGCAAGTAACTGCCAACTTCCCCACATGAATTATCAGAGGTGGAGGACTAATGATTTCAGACACAATGTCGTTTATCATAGTCACGGAGAACATGCGCCCCGCCCGAGGATCGAACTCGCGACCCCGCGATCCGTAGACCAACGCTCTTACCTACTGAGCTAAGCGGGCGGGCTCCATTTTTTTTGTTTTTGACATAAAAATAATTTCGGAAAAGTCTAATTTAATAAAAAAAAATCCAAAAAAAAATTCCGACCTACCTACCCTAATTTTTTTGAGCATGTTACCGGAAACAAAGCTTTTTTAGGCCTAATTATGTTATCCCCAATGGAGCAAACACAAAGTATTTTTTCACCATCTATAGTCTGTAGTATCCTTACACTACCTTCGCAAGTTAATCAAGATGATTCATCACAACAGTACCCTATGCTCGCCTTACTTTGATATAGAAAAACCGTAATATCTAAGATTTTGCAAACATCTTTCCCGCACAGTTTTCATCCAGTGTTTTGTGGTAGCCTTTTTTTTCCTCTTCTTAAATATCATCTAGGTGGATGTCAGTTAAGAACGCTTTATGAATTTTTTAGTTTAAACATATTTATTCCCAAAATGAAGTGCATATATTGATACAAATGTCATACTGTGATGAAAGCAAAACAGGAAAGGATAAGAATGAAAGACAAGTCTTATAGAATTCTTCTCCTTAGCGGACAAAATATAACTGTATGAGCGTATCGAACTAAAATCTGTAACGGGGCTAGGAATATAGTCTTAAAATGTGTAAGAAAAAAAAATATGAATCATTATTGATGAAAAGAAAAAAAAGGGGGGAGAATAATGCATGGTGAAGAGAAATGTTTACATAAAAGTGGAAGTGAATTTTGAATGATAGAATAAGTCAAACGTAGAAGAGAAACGAGAGGCAAGGTATTGGCATGTCTCAGGGTTGCTAAGAGAATCTTTTACTTTCGGATATATATGTCTGTACATGAGTGAATATAGTCGTGTTATCCTGATCAGAAAGGTCCTGGTTTCCAAATAGAACAGTATCCAAGTCAATTACAAAATTCCTCAAATTATCAAGAAGATCGTATCGACAACGATTAAAAATTCTGCACTCAAAAAAGAAGTGGAAATTAGTTTCAATCTGTCCACACTGGCATAATGGTGTGGGAGAAATATTTTTAGGTAAAGATGTTGATTCAGTGCACTGCATTTTGTTCGTAGTCGTGTATGGAGCACCTGGAGTTTCCTGTTTCGGTGTAATAATAGGCCGGAGTGCGCTGCTTGTTTTTATTTAAGTTACTTTTAAATGATGAAAGTGTTTCAGAATTACGGATATCTGGTCTCAGTAGGTTCCAATCACGTACAACAGAAGGCAAAAAAGAATTGAAATATAATGTTGTTCTAGCGGGTACACCATGTATATTTTCAGAGTTTCTTAGGTTGTAGCGGTTATCACCAGAATCAGGAACTAGAGAGGATAGATATGCTGGTGTCAGATTAGATTTCATTTTGAAAAACATGATAAGTCGATGTTTGTAACGTCTGTCGGAAAGTGACTCCCAGGATACTTCTCTTTTTAGGTTTTCCAAGGAAACAAGTTTGGTAGCTCCAGAGACAATGCGAGCACATTCATTTTGAATTTTGTCAAGTTGATCCAATTCATACTTAGTACAATTGCCCCACACTACGTCTGCATATTCGAGTATTGGCCTTATAAACGAAATATATATGGTTTCAAGGGAGCGACGGTCAAGTGAAAATTTCAATTTCCGCATTATATATACCCTTTTCCATGCCTTTTCTACAATGTAGTTGATGTGAGAATGCCAGCAACAATCATTTGACAGGAAAACACCAAGATGTTTATGTTCAAGTACCTCGGGAATAATCTGGTTAAACATTCGAAGAGGAGGATGTTGATGAAAGTTTCGTTTTCTTGAAATTAAAAGGGCTTCTGATTTGGAGGGATTGAATGTAACAAGCCATTTTTCTGCCCAGGATGATATTGTTTGGATATCAGATTGGAGAAGATTTGCCGCAATATCCGGTTGCTGAACTATTATATATAGACTTGTATCATCAGCAAACAAGTTGATGCATGATCTGATTTCATCCACGATATCATTGATAAAGATAAGAAAAAGAAGAGGCCAGAGAATCGAGGCCTGTGGAACTCCAGCTTTGAGAAATGCCCAGTTAGATTTGACTCCTGGCAGTACAACACGTTGACGTCTGTGTGAGAGATAATCTTGAAACCACATGTGAAGAGAACCTGTGATTCCTGCATATTCTAGTTTACGTAGTAAACCTTTGTGCCAGACTTTGTCCATGTTTCAGAAAAGGCCAAAATATCAAATTCTGAAAGTTCTGCGTACAAAATATCGAGTTTGTGTTGTATACTCTGAACGTTTAGATGAACAAAGGAAAGATGGTTTGAGATCGCTTCTGCATACTGTGATGTGGTTGTCTGAGAAGATATAGAAGAAGTAGCTCTAGTTGATTCTGGACCTGGATTTTTGTGAACATCTCCAGCATTAAGTAAGAGGCATGCAAGCCATAATGAGAATGTGACAACAAATAGAGAACTCAAAAGACGCAAAATGAACAGGCGATTATCACACAGTCGAATTTTTTGTCTCAAAAATGCTTGTAAAGCATATCAACATACTCTTTTGAAAGGGCCTTAATTAACTCATAATTAATTGCTTCTTCACATGGCAATACAAATCTTTTAAGGTTTGTCTTTTTCAATTTGAAATGATAGCTTAGTGCACCAATTTACTAGATATGCTACTTATATATATGTTACTTTCTGACTTCATCTCCTTATTAAAACAGAAATATTTGGTACTTAAAATATGACCCTCTAAAAGTAACTGCAGTAAAATGGACAACTCTTGTATTGAAAGTTTTTCAGTGATTTCACCAATAAAAGTCATAATTAAAAGTCTTAAGCATTGTGCAAGTACTGATAATGGGTAAGGCATTTGATTTATTTCACTGAAATATCTTTATATAGTCATGAGCAGCACCATTTATTCGCTTTATTAGATAAGATATTTAAAAGACCCTTTTCAAATACATGTATATATTGCTTTATAGGCAAAACCACTATGATTATTTTTGTTTTATCCGGTTTTATTGTTAACTCTGTATTTTCAACCAAACACAAGCAATACATATTCAATTTTTTCCAGTACTAATTCGTGAGTCTGGTCTATTTATATCTGCATTTAAAACGTATACTCCCTCCCTATTGGTTTCTTAATAATGAAGATTTCACTTCATAGCCTCTGTACAAAGAATTTAAAGACCTTTTTACAAATATATAGGTATAAACCTTCAAAATATAATAAAACTTTACAAACGTTTAGAAGACTTTCTTCAAGTATTATACGGCACCTGTAGCAATTTCGTACAAAAATTATTTTTACATTATTTAAAGAAAATAACTTTTTTGGTACACATAATCGCAGAAAAGAAAGTTTACCACTTCTCCTAGCATAAATATTCTCTGCCTTTAGATTTTCAGGGAAAATACATTTCGAGCTGTCGAGCTTGAACCTAGTGAAAATGTGCAAATTGGTAATCACAATCTACTGCAAGTAGTCGATAACTTTGATTCAACCTTTCTAAAAGATCTCCTACAACAATACGAAGACAAAATAAAAGAAGATGCGAAGCAACGAAAATCCATGGAAGATCAGATACAAGCTTTGTCATCTAGAATAAAGGTAAATATCTGTATTTGGCTTGATATTTTCATGATCGTTAGGTTAATCTATGAATAATTTTGTAACGACGAAAAAATAAAATAAAACAGACATTATTTAATGTTTATCTGGACCCATTTTTTGTCTTTAAGGAGCTGACGGACACGCACAATGTAAGTGACGGACAATTGCTGGACTACGGTGGATCTTAAAGGTCACCTGCGAGAAATGCACCATTTAGCAGACTCTGAAATATCATGCCCAGTTGGTTCAATTGTAAATATGTCTCAGCAGGCAACATATCGGATCAAAACATTCAGTGAGTGGTATTAAGATATCTATTGTGTCATATTTTGCCCCGGGATAGCTGGGTGGTTCTCTAAATGCCTCCAAATTATCACGATAATTATTTAGTTACTACCGGTTAGCGGCACAGGTTCAAGTATTACTATCACAAAATACTATATATTGTGATAAATATTTTCTGCCGATATAGCTACAGATAGACTGACCATTTTAGCTAATAAAGACTTGCGTATTGTCCAAGTTGCCATTTCCTTTAGCTAGATTTTATGGAAAAAAAATCTCTTGATTCGCAGGAACCATCTTTTGTGTCTGACAGAAGGATAGACAGATACCATAATGAAATTGAATTGACGGTTGGAAATATTCCCAGATACTTTACAACAAACGCTATAAGTTCTTAATAATTATCCGTCCCTCATAATATCTATGTTAATGTTAGATGCAGGGTATTCACAGCTATGAACACTTAAAAATGTAATTACTCCAAATAAAGAATATATTGGTTCTACAGCGCCCAAAACAATGAAAAACAACTTTTCATCAAATTTTAAACCTAAACCATTATAATCGTATAGTAAATGTTCCAGCTAAGAAACTGAGCGCTCAAATGTTTTGTTCAGAAATAAGAAAATTATTGCAGTTTTTTTCTTGGATATGTCTGCAGATGAAACGCTATATATTTAAAGGGATGTATTTCCGAATGACATTCGCGTTAAAGAATCGGGGGACTTATCAATTCCAATATGGAAAAATAAGAATGTTTTGTACTCAAGTCTAAGATGAAAAAAGTATGGCGTTTTAGACTGTTTGGATATTGCTATACGTACTTAAAAGACCATGAATACATTTTAAATAAGAAAGTAGGGTTGTTGTTGAATCGTCACGTGATAGAAAGAAAAATAACCAACTGATTAAATTTTTATATGTGTGAAATAAACGATGGTACCCACTGGCACTATAGGAAAATCTGTATTAAGCATCCAGCCATGGCAGCGGCACAATCTGGCTGTTTAATACAGGGGGCCGTTCAGGCAGGTTCAACTGTTTATGATAATTGTTACGATCTTGAACGAAAAACGTATCGCAAAAAACCGCTTTAGACTAGTTTCAGAATTATAAAAAATATTATTTCATCGCAAAACGAAAGCATGCAAGTTATAGGCATGGAATACATCGGTCTTTGTCATAACCACAGATGATTTTCACAATCATGTGTTCATAATAAAATCTTACCCTCATAATACACGCTTTCCAAGGGTAAGATCAGGTAAAATGCTCATATTCCATACGACTTAACATACGTTAATAAATGCTACGGCCTCTGGAAAGCGTTCCTATCAAATATTTCTTTATTAGACTCAAACTGTTCCTATGCATTAACGAGAAACTTAAACATTTAAAACGTTTTGCTTTACATAAAACATAGAAAAATCTGTATTGAGTATAGTAGATTGGGATTTAATAGTAGTTATACAGCACTAGCATTGCCATGCATCACAATAATGTATTCATTGATTTTTTTCAGCTCCTGTTATAATGCAGCTTCAGGATAACATCAAAACTTTAAGTGCATACATCGACGATCTAAAACTAGAGATTCTTTCTCTCTCATCATCGCATAGGTCCCTCTCAACTATTTCCTTTGACGGAAACTGACTAAAAAGATCTTGTGAGAAAGAGCAGTGTTAATTCAGAACTTATTCTAAACGTGCATGTTTAGACTTTTTGATGAACCATACTCACCAGAAAAATGAATGAAATTACAGAGTCATTAATTAGTGTGATGTGATAAAAGATTTATATCTTCGGGTTATTTATAGCAAAACTTTGTACCGGTTGAAGAGGATTTACCAGGACAGGGTTACAGAAGTGCCGCCAAGTGTGATCCTGCTTGTCAGGATGAGCAGATTACACCCAGGATCATGCTTCTGCTATAATAGTATACTTTTATCTATTTTTGTTGTTTTTTATTTAGTCGAAATGGACCAAAAACTGCCCTGTTATAAACGATGGTATTTGAAGTATTTGTAGCTATACATTTATTGCAAAACGTTTCGCCATTCCTTTTAACAAATTTAGACAGAGACAGTATACGAATACAAAGTAATGTATACTAAGAAGATAGTTTGATATTTAAGTTGAACATTTGTTAGTGTTAATATCGACATATAAAAAATGAAACAAAGGACAGAAATTTTATATACTTCATCCTGCAAAGATTTAAATGATATGAGAAATGTATATCTGTAATTTGCATATTTGTTAATTCATACTAGACAAATAGCTCTAGATAGATGATAAAGTTCTTTGCATAAACAGTCAATAGTTGTAAAACATGACTGTATGATGAATAATATTTGAATTAATATATCTTAAATACTGTTTTCTTAACAAAACCTCTCCATAATTCGCCACAAAGATAAGTCTTTGTGACAATATGGATTACATCATGTTTCATAAAAAAAACGAATAATTAGTTCAACTATAAGACTTTATATTTTCTTTATAGTGAATAACTTAATTAAGTATTTGAAAAGTCCATGAACCGAGCCTGCAACATTTACATTGTCGTGTTAGGCGGCCCGTGGTTTTCCACTTTTTCTATTAAAAGAGTGGCAAAAGAGTGGCAAAGCTTTTGCATTTAAACAAAGTCATGCGCCGATACTTACGGAAAATGTTCATATATACATGTATTAAGCATACTTCACTGATAGCTACTACTTAGACTAGAATTCAACAGACATTTATTCAAAAAAGTTGACCCATCGTCATAACTTGAATACAAATACACGCATGTAAAATAGCAGGATTTTAGATAAAGATACATAGAAAGCAACCGGATCTTCAGCAAAATGTAGGATGTTTAATAAACAAGAGGGTTGTGATGACCCTATATCGCTCACCAATTAAACCTGACATAAGGATCATCAAGATAAATATTCTGACCAAGTTTCTTGAAGACATAAATGTGGCCTCTACAGAGTTAACAAGCTTTTCTTTTTATTTGAGTGGTGACCTAGTTTTTGACCCCAAATGACCCAGTTTCGTACCCGGCCTAGGAATCATCAAGATAAATATTTTACCATCTTTCATGAAGATTGGGTCATAATTATGTCCTCTAGAGTTGATTTGAGCAGATGACTTAGTTTTTGATCCCACATGGCCCAGTTTCGAACTTGGCCTAGGAATTATCAAGATAAACATTCTGATCAAGTTTCATGAAGATATGGTCGTACATGTGGCCTCAAGAGTGTTAACAAACTTTTCCTTTGATTTGACTGGATGATCTTTTTAACTTTATATGACCAAGTTTAGAACTTGGCATAGAAATATCAAGATAAATATTCTGACTAAGTTTCACAAAGGCAGGGTTATATATGTGGCCTCTAGGGTGTTAACACGCTTTTCCTTTGCTTTGACCTTGTGACATAGTTTTTGACCCAACATGATCCACTTTCTAACTTGGCCTAGAGATCATCAGGACAACATTCTTGCAAGTTTGTATCAAATCAAAGCATAAATGAAACCTCTATGTGACTGAAAGGGCCAAAGTAGATTTTTCCCCTTTTCAGGGGCAGTAACTCTCCACGGTGGAATAGATCTTACTGTGACTCAATTTGTGTGTAAGTGTAGTTAAAATCGAATGTAAAATGTCACTTCTATCATATTCACAAGGTAAATATTAACAAATTTTGGCTCATTTAGGGGTCTAAAAGGGGCCGTACCTGCGGATGATGTGGTTAGATCTGATGGATTCATCACGGAATCTAAGATCTATTATTGTTAAAGATATTTTGCAAGTTTGTATCAAATCAAACCATAAATGAAGTCTTTATATGGCTGCAAAAGCCAAAATAGCAAATTTTGGCCTTTTAAGGGGCATTAACTCTAAAACTCATAATGGGATCTGGCCAGTTTTCGAAAGGAACCGAGATATTATGCCAATACAAGTTGTGTACACGTTTGATTGAAATCAATTGTATGTATTATGTCATCTTCAGAAATGTTCTAAATGTATATAGTAAATACTTAAAAACCACTCGCGTAATGACCTTGATTATCAAGCCTAGCGATATCCTTAGACAAGACAGGATGTATAAGGACTTACATCAGTACATCAAGTCTCAGACATTACCACCAACATAGCAGAGAGATCACTGAAGATAGCCAATAATACCCGTTAGATGTCAGAATGGTCAGTCAGGTAAAACAAAGCACCACTACCTTAAGAACAGAAGCTGCAAGACCCATCTAGAAAGAATCAGGGAACAGTAAAAAATAAAATCTGTAAAATAAACCTTTGGAAGCATAGAATTAAACAAAGATGAATTACAGCACACTCGATTTGACTGAGTCTGTTCGAATTCATGATACGTGTCTTGTTTTTCCCGTCACTTTTAAGCCTTTGGTTATGACAGGACAATAATATTAGCACCCAGTCGAAAAAAAAAGTGCGAATATAACAATCCGTTTCGGGAACAACATATCAACGAAATAATAAAATTAAAAAAAAACTGTAAAAGCATATACCAGTAATGAAGTCCAAGATTGTCTTCTCCGGCCAGTCAATTTTGGGTGCGAACAAGTAAACATGTAAAGATAAAACAGTTGAAGATACCGAAGACGCGGCATACATGAAATGTATATAAAACAATAACTGTAAGAGGTGCTATCACCAGATCTGACCCTGAAATTAACATTATTAAAACATCGAGTAAATGGAATTATGATTTCAATGTAAGTAGCCAAAGGAAAGACTATGTCATAAAATACGATAAAGGTACTAAAACTATTCATTCTAAAGTCAGCAAAAAACAAATTTGAGACTTAAATTCCTTGGCAGATGTTCTGAAAGGAATTTTATAAGTGGTAGATACTTATATTGAGAAAAGCAAAACAGAATTCTGGAAAGTCGAAATTACATACATGTAGAAATTGTTATAATTTATGTTTGATTCATAGACTCGGTGAAAGTAATTTGAAATCATTGAACTTCCTGCTTCGAGAAAGATCCTGATCCTATAATTAAGGCATGTGATCAAATGTATCATTCATGTTATAACTAGAATTGCAATTTCTGTAAATTCAGAAATTAGAGTTAAATATACTGGTTGCCTGCTGATTACTTGCTCTATGATAAATATTTATTATCAGTATTTTAGTATGTAGTTATAATATCATATAATATGCCTGAAATGAAACATCAATATAATAGAACATAATTATAACATAATCAAAGTAAAAATATTGTGTGAGGAAAAATGTGATCTTTGATATCAAACTGTGTCAAGTAGATATGTATTAAAACTCAAAGCCAACTGAGGTCATGCAGTCATTTTGTCTATGATCGCAGTTCTATAAAAGGATAGCATTGCACTGAATTGTAAAAATAACTGTTCTTATACACGCCCTAGAAATCTGTGCCAAAAACTGGAGGATACATTCGTTTACCTCCTATTACGCAGATGATCGGATGAAACCTATTTTGCAATAGTTGAATTTGAAAATGCTTGATGGAATTTCCGTCCAACTCCGGCTACTAGAGGATAAGGGAAGCAATCTATCCAAGCCTTGAAAGAAAAAATATGGATTGAATGATCTCGCTTGGTTAACCTTAACTTGAGGCGAGACATTGACTATCATCCTAGGAGTTTCCGCCATAGAAAACTGCCATTAAACTATTGTATTGTCATTAAATGCAGTTTGACCTCCGAAATTGCTTCTGTTTTAATGTTGAATACAGGCGTTTAACCTCATGGAATCAAATGAACATTGTCTTCGACTACGTTTCTGGGAGTCAACCCCATCTAGTTGGATCAAGCTCTTAACAATGTACATTGGCGGATGAAAAACAATATAATTTATTTTGTGTTTCAACAAACTAGTTAAAAGGTAAGTTTTTTCAGATTTCATTCATATCTATTCCAAGAATGCTGTATTTGGAATTAGATTCATCTGAAGTGGTTCCTTTTTACAGCTGAACATCAAGAGAGAGAAAATCTTGCACGAAAACGATTTATTGCACACAAGAGAACATATTGTCACCAGAAAAACCTTCTGTGCCTGATTGCGCCTGAAAACCACTAGTTATACGACTGTACACAGTTCTTTCTGAAAATTTATAAACATCAGTACATTAATGGGATTGATACTGTATTTACTAGGCATAGATATTATATGCATTAGACATACGAGTATACTAGCTAAATATACCGACCGAGACATTCCTTTAAAACTATAAACATATAAACAGTGTCATTCAAGAGAAAGCTTTGTCGTTTCACTCAGCGTTGCACAAAACACAACAGCAAAACTGATGTACAGCTAAAATACCTATGAAACGTTTTCAAATAATTTGATTTGCCAACATAGTCACGTGGCATAGGTAATTGCAGAGCATGAAAACGAGCTTAATACGGCTGCGCCGTATAAACTCATCTTCCCTTATGTTCGCCTTTTAGTTGTTTTACGCCGAACTGGTTCTTCTATCAAGAGGTAGCGCCATTGACAATCGAGTCTGTATGTTTTAAAATCCATTTTTATAGATCTACTTCATCAAGTTCTATTTTATGAAACTTTTTAGTAATTTCCTTGGTGCATGAATTAACAAGGGCTTAATTCTTGGATACTAAAAACAATTTTGACGTAGATTACAAAGGATGTTTTAAACTGACAATGTAAACCGTATTTTTTTAAAAGAAAATGATTAAAACAGTGGCAGGATATCTTCTCATCGAGAAATTTGTCCAGGAGTTCAATATATTTCAGAGAAAATGCGTACAACGCAAAATGCGAAAGTCTGAAGTTTAATTGTAGCATTTTCTCACTTCGCGTAAAACATAAACAAGAACTAGCCGTTGCATTTATCAATATTATAACTAGAGCGCCACTCATAAATCTTTTAGATAGTAGGTAGAGAGGTAAAATTCATTGTTTATAAACAAACTTGAATTATATGATATGCATTTGTATGTATTTCAGATTGCTTATAGTACCCACGGTAACACGTATGAGTGGCTCCTCCAGACTTCCAGAGGACTGTTTGTAGTGGAGGCTAGTGCAAGATACAAAAGACGTTCCTATTCCCTAAGCGTTTCTGGATTTTCAGCGTAATAGGGGTATAAAAACACGGAACATACGTACAAGATGTAAAGCTCTGGTACACGGAACATTCGTGCTAGATGTAAAGCTCTGGTACGCGAAACATACATGCTAGATGTAAATCTTCGATACACGGAACATGTCGAGTGCTAGTAATGTTAGCTGGATGAGCTGAAGCTCGACTTCATGTTCCCTGGTTTAGCTGAAAGGCGCTTACTGCTGGACAAATGCGTCCGCTCTTACTTATCACATTTCTGGTGATAAAACTAATTTAAATAAGTTGTCTCAAGTGCACATGGTCAGGTAAACTGGATTCAAACATTAATTGTTCAGAACAGGTTATTCTATGAATACAACCTGATTTAAATCTCACCTATATATAACGTAACCCTACTAGTTACGGTCACTTTTTGAAACACCATCCTGTCTTGTGCCATATTAACTATGTAAACAAAATGATCTAGCTTTGTAAAGTGTAAGAAAATTGAAACGACGATAGATTAACGTTAAACAGTTAAAAATGATACATAAGATGTTATTACCATTAAAAACATTGATAGTGATTATTTTGAGTTACAAGACAGTACCCAGCAAAACACGAAGTGTATCATATATTTCGGACAGAGAAACTGCTTTAAAACTGTTGCTGAGCGTTTATTTGGCTTTATAAGTAACTTAATGTTTTGAACCCTGTAAGAGGGCCTATATCAAACAAGTGGATGAAGTATTGCCATGCAATACAAAGTCCTCTGCTGGAAGGCACCTACTTTTCTCTACTGCACTATAACATACTGACCTGATATCTGCCAATAATGTATAAACACTATTGTACTATATATACAATATGTTATAACAAAACACTTGCATTAAAATTTGTATATATAAAAACCTATAGTTGTTATAATTATCAAAAAGGTATCAGTTAAGTTATTTATATTTTTTTAAAAATCTATAAAAGTCCACCAGATAGAGATAGGTCAAAATACACCTAAACATTGGATGTAATATGCATGTTGTACTACAGAAAACTGGTCTCGATTTTTCCTCCATTTGTGCCAAGTAATTTTCAAATCCTGTTTCGCATGACAAAGTTATACACCGGACAGGACAAATGTCCCATTGACCTTTGATCTCCAAGTATGACCTTGACCTTTAAGCTAGAGTTCTGGGTGTCGCGCGTGACAAGTCGTCTCATCATGAGGAACATTTATGTTAAGTAATATTAAAATCCCTTGATGGATGACAGAGGTCTGGACCGAACAGGGAAAAAAAACCTATTGACCTTTGACCTGCAACTATGACCTTGACCTTTGAGCTAGGTGTCCGGGTTTTGCACATGACACGTCGTCTCATCATGGGGAACAGGTGTGTTCAGTAATATTAAAATACCTTCATTGGTGACAGAGTTATGGACTGGACACGAAACAGACCCTGTTCATGCCATGTTAACATTTGACTGCCAAGTGTGACCTTGACCTTTGAGATAGAGGTTTGAAAATTATGCACGACACATCATCTTATTATGAGGTACATTTGTGCCAAGTAATATTAAAATCCCTTCATGGATGGCAGAGTTATGGACCGGACAGGAAAAAAGCCATTATGACCTTTGAGCTCCAATTGTGACCTTGACCTTTAAGCTAGGGGTCCAGGTTTTGCGCATGACACGTCGTCTCATCATGGGGAACATTTGTGCCAAGTAATATTAAAATCCCTTCATTGATGATAGAGTTTTGGACCGGACACGAAATTGCGGACGAACGGGAGGACGGAATGACAGAATGACGGACGGACGAACGGAAAAGCGCATTCCTGTAGTCCCCGAAACTGGTTTTTAACCACTAGGGAACTGATAAAAGATGTGCATCACATATTTGTTGTCTTACATAAAAAGCTTAACGTTATTGTCACCTGTTTAATGCGTTCACTTTTTAGTTTGTCCTTTCGGTGGTCAGACTATTACATATTGCCTTTTGTAACAATATATGAAAACGCTTATAGTTGTGTGAAAATATAACAGTAACCTATATTTTTATATTTTTGAAATATAAATGGGAGTTCTTAGGAGAAAATATTATACATGTTATGTTTAATTATTCAAAAGGGAAGGCTATGTTTGACTACTTTCTTAATTTTTTAATTCCAGCCAGATAGCAGACAATGTTTTAGTTTTTGACTCAATTTTGACTCCAGATCGTACGACGACAAAGACAATAAGAAAACAATTAGATATCAGGAAATGATTGCCATATTTCTTAAGAAGGATTTGAAACTTATATTTGTTATCGTAACACATGAGAATTAGTTATTTTTGCTTTTTTTCATATAAAATTGACAAGCGTTTTTCACGGGGTACCGAAGGTAAACTGTCTTAATTATAAAGATTTATATAAACGGTCTCCTCCGTGGTGTATTGATTAAGACGTTGAAAAATATTTTGCCCAGGCAACGTTTTTTATTGATTCTGCATTCTTAAAATAGTTTAGAAACAAAAAGTCGTGTTCTAACCAAACTTAAATTTTAAAGATCGACCATTTTGGCCAAAATCTGGAGTCCAGTCCCTTTTAAAGATACATAAATATTCTTAAATATTTCAGTAGAAAAGAGAAACCTAGATTCGAATCACATAAAATTTATACATCATGTTTAAAGTCATAGTTTATCTTACATTTTATTATAACAATATTTACCTAACGTGGAAGTATTTATGGCGGATAACGAATATATAGCATTTCGGACATGATAATGTTGACCTTTAAACAATAAAGGGAAGATTATGACAGAAAGTAAATCCGTGATCTTATATCATTTTATCCAATACGAGAAGAGCAAATATGAAGCAATGTTACTTTGTATGTATACCTCAATACTTTAAAATAGTGTAGACACAGAAAATGCACCAGGAATCAGACATTGGCAAACATTTCTAATGGCTGATAAAAGTGTTCAGTGCGACGATGAAGATTTTACAGATTTACGACAGAAAGTAAATCCGTGATCTTATATCATTTTATCCAATACGAGGAGAGCAAACATGAAGCAGTGTTACTTTGTATGTAGACCTCAATACTTTAAAATAGTGTAGACACAGAAAATGCACCAGGAATCAGACATTGGCAAACATTTCTAATGGCTGATAAAAGTGTTCAGTGCGACGATGAAGATTTTACAGATGCTAGAGATAACGGAAATGGAAGTCAAAAGAGCAGATTTGAAAGAGGTGACTGGAGAACTGTATCACTACCATCCGAGGCAATCAGAAAAATAGGTCCTATCAAGCACACAGATTCTTCTACTAGCATCAGTAGCTCTCAGGGTAGCAGCGCAGTAGGAGATTTTTTCGCCTCACTAATCCCGTTCAGGGCTAAAATTTGAGTTGCAAAATTCAGAAAGGGAGAATCACCAATTACGGAAAAACATTTCTTATCTGCAAAACCATATCTCTCAGCTGAAACAGCAAAATGCTGAAGCAGAAAGGAGTGTGATGCAATCAAGGAGGTAGGTGACTCTTTATAATGAGATGTTTTTCTTCAGCAGCAGAAATTTATTGACTAGCACGACCAATGCTTTTCTGAATATTTTTTCCGATGTATTCTGCACCGATGAAAGATAAATCTAACTGCTTTGTTTTCGAACATGCAGCATTTTATTTTATTTTATTTTATTTTATTATTTTTTGCAAGAAGTTGTTTAAGTAGCAATTAATGAATGAAATAAATAGGTCGCCGTGCTTGATTTAGAGAAATCAGCACTTCGTTAAAAAATTTAAATTTAGACCCAAATGTGATCCCATGAACACAGCTAGAACAAAATTGACTATAGAACCGTTATCCCGTGCTTCGTACAGAATATTTTACACCTAAGCTTTATATTTTTGGAAGACATTCCTACCTAAGAAATGTCTATATGAAAACCTGACCCCCGAGTAAATCCAAAAATACATTTGAATACATTTAAGAGTTTCATGGCATGGTTGAGTTACATGATACATGAGAAAAAGTAGTTTAAAACTTTTCTTATCTTTGACATTCGATTATTGGCTCGAGAGAGGTCTGCACCATGATGCTATTAACAAAGTTTGGTGAACATAAATTAATTCATTACGGTCCAGTACTTTTTTCAGGAAAGTCGTTTGAAGAATAGTTTAAGGTCCGACGGAAGACAAACAAAGGCTGAAAAGAATAGCTCTTCTTGAGCATTTACTTATGGGAGCTGTAATGATAAAGAAAACAAGTAGAAACTTAATATAATAACCGCTAGAAAATAAAATCTGTAATGTTGCCGTAGATTTTGATTAATGTTAACAGTGTACTTAACAGAGGTTGATTCTGTAACATCTGATGTTTGAAAGATCTTTCCCGAATCAGAAAATAAGGATTTCATGTAAAATACATGTTTGTGTCAGTAACAGTTCAAGTTGTTAGCTAGATGTTAAAATCTTCATTGTAATTGGTAATGCAAGTAGAATTGTTTTAAAAGTTACTTGGGACTATTTTTTTTGTATCTATGTGTCCGGCGTGACAATGCCAGAACATATGCATTTATGCTGATTTAATTTCTAGTGCACAGGCAACTTAATAACATAAGGAACAAAATTGTGTTGATATGTCACTTAACAAGAAAGTATATCATAAGCAAAAGGCTATGCAACAGGTAACAAAAGAAGAGATAGTATGAAAATATCACATGATAAAGATACATTGTGCTTGAGCTAAATAAGACAGTTCTGCGTCTAATAGTTAATTCAAATTTGAGCGAAGCTGTGCATTATCTAACGTCAGTTCAAAATTTCCCATTTTCATTTTTTGCTGAATTACTTTTATGCAGTCCTTCTTGTTCTAACAATCTATAAAGTTGTGCAAAATTTCTATCTATTATTTTACTGTAACGCACAGAAGAATATACCTCTGCGTAAAAATATGGGCCGAACGAAGATGACGTCATCCTTTAGCGTGGGGGAAAAAGACCACGAGAAGACAAAATATCTTGAAACTTTATCATTGCTATATCCGAATTTAATTTCATGTTTAAAAGATAACTGCATTCTTGTAATAACCCATTTTTGCGATTGAAAGCACTTTGAATGATACACTATAATAATGAAAGTATTTTCTTTTCAGACGCTTAAGACTTACAAGAGAAAATTTGACGACTTCCAGTGTGATATGTTACAACAAGTTAATGCCATCAAGAATGTGGAACATATGCACACTGGTTCTGGAAATATTCACGTGTACAACGTTTCCAAAAATGACGTGGAAGAACTTGATGGTCTTCTATCGCAGTATCATGAAAACTTAACCAGAGTTTTGCGAGAATGGTTGAAGGCAACAAACTCAGTCAATACCTACGTCACACTGCAAGAACAATCAGTAAGGCAAATACAGGAGATGAAAGACGTACAGACGGTATACCTTAACAATTAAATCTTCTTCTTTGTTAAGGAGACGTATAAAGATATTTAATTTTATGTCTGAAAGACGTACATATTTTCTATATAATTACGCTCCTAAATTTGTCTCCTATAACATTAAGTTATATTTGAACAGACAGAAAGAGTCTGAACATTACCTTGCTGAATTTAAACGCTGGGTATCAATATGCCTTACCTATAAAAAATCAAACGTTTAAGGAGAATGAAAGAACTGTTTTTTTTGCATCAGTTGACCCCTGTAACTCAGGTATATGTACAATTCAGGTACCGGATCAATGATTATCTTAATCACGCCTTTTTCATGTCAGACATCAGCTGGAAAAAAATCATTAAATCCATATTAGTATATTTAAAACTTGAATATTACAGGAAGTAATTGACGCAGTGACAAAGATAACAGATGCTACTGAAGAGCTACCTGTAGAACTGGAATATACGATAAGCTGGACA
>NW_026459884.1:0-67998 GCF_021730395.1 Mercenaria mercenaria
GATCTAGACTGCGCAGTTGCGCAGGCTGTCTGGATCCATGCTGGTCGCAGCCCACTATGTTGGTTTTCTCATGGCACGGCTCAAATGTAAACAAAATATTACATAATCTTCAAATTTATATTCAGCGGAAGATCAGTAAGAAACAGATATAAAAGACTAAAGTCTGATAAAGGTCTAACCCCGATTTGTATCAGTTATTCGTTTATCACGGCAAAAAACTAGTTAACTGACAAATATTATGACACACTGACCAACCATCTAAGCATATCTTTTAAAGAATGCAAGGCAGAAGTAAATCTGGACATAAGTAGAAATTGTGTTAAAACTTGTCTTAACAATATTTCCACATCGCAGAAACATTTGGACTAATGGCTAAACATGTGTTGGATTTCCCAGTTTAAATATAGACGGCGATACTAACTTTAACCACTACATTGGTTTTCCAATAATTTGTAATATTTACTAATTATAGTAACGAGGTCACATAACTCATAGGTCAAAACTAATAAGTATATCGATACTATTGTCTTGATAACGCACCACATTAAATAATACTGAAATGATTTCATAATTTTATAGCAGATCTAACATAATATATTAATGTACACTTGCATTATTTCAAAATGTTCTGGTTTCTAGAACCTAGTAATTTTGTAGTAATGAACATCATCGTTAAGGTCACAATCCAATTTGCGTTAATTATAATGCTTTACAAAGTACTCACGCATTTTGGCAACTAAATCCATATGTTCATCAGCATAGCACTTTACCTTAATGTAAAACTACAAATTTAATGCTTCTCCAAACTCTCATACATAATATACTGGTAGCATGGATACAGGATAGGTTAACCACTGGCTTATATAATGTATGGAGAGGATGAATCGAGTGTAGTCTAACATAATATAAAATGCGGAAAGGTTGAGCGGAGTGTGCTACGGACAAATGTTTTGCATGTTTTAAGTTTAAATCATCGAATATTATAACTGAAGATAAGTTTATATAAGACACATTTGTTGTTGTTATTATTGTAACTCGCCTTGAGAACGATAACCGTTGGAAAGAGACTTAAAGTTATACAGATGAGAACGTTGATGAAGCTTTTCAAATAATTACGCACGCATACACAATGTAGGGATAACGCATGTTTTTTCGTGTTATAACGGGATTCTGCAGATTTTATAACATGTAACGCTATTCTAGCATAAAACGCGGCAAAAAATACTAATAAATGAATACATCCTATCTCAACGTCATAAAATTTCCATGAAATGTGCGGGAATGTCTAAGTTGTTTTTTACGTTGACGTCATTTCGTTTTGAATTATCAGTTTTGGGGGCGAATGACGTTTACGCTTTGCCACGGAACTCGCATATATAAAAAGGTGTTATAACAGCACGTGAGCGCGAGAATCTCTCTGTTAACACACGTTTTCTTTCCTGTTAAAACACCCCCGAAATGTGGCAATAACAGCAGTTTTATGCTAGAATTATAGATATTATAACAGGATTTTGTCTGTGAAAATTATAATGTATTACAAAAGAAATAAATAAGCATATATATTCACATTGAAGAAGCAACTTGCTTTACAATGCTTATCTTCCTAAAACAGATAACATTGGCGCATATATTTTGAAAGTTTATAAATTAAAGTTATTTTTATTTTCAACAGACAAATCATTCATAAATTCAGTTACTTATTAGCAGACCAGTTCACGCATAGTGAGAAAGATGTTCATTTCTCGTAACACATGCATGAACAACTATACAAATAGTGATACCACGATTAAACACACTTAACAAAGACAAAGCTTTTGTCAACGTCTCTTAGTTTGCATTTTAGTGTGTAAGCAGTTATGGATAATAGATAGATTGAAAGATATATAGACAAATAGATTAACAGATAGAATATAGACTAGATAGATTATTTTCTCAAATCAAATTTGAGGTAAACTGATTCAACAGCAGTACTCACAGGGGATCAATAAGAGTTGTTGCAGTAATTAAAATTATCAAAAAGATATGAGATGTTATAATTAGGATAATATAATAAAAGTAATTGCAAACATCCATTCATACACCCCTCAATCAAATCACAAATACTTATCACACACTTATGACGCACATATAGAGCAATCAAGCACCAACACGAAGTACTTAATTAAACCAACATAGTGGGTTTGCGACCAGCATGGATCCAGACCAGCCTGCGCATCCGCGCCGTCTGGTCAGGATCCATGCTGTTCGCTTTTAAAAAGCCTACTGCAATTAGAGAAACTGTTAGCGAACAGCATTATTATTATTTAATAAATATATCGTTACGGAATTATATGGAACATTCACGAGTTTCACATTAAAAGTGACGGACAATAACATTCATAACATGTAAATTGATTTATGTATTACTCAATTTCAAATCAAAATAAAACATATCCGTCTTCGATTAAAATAACTGCATAGGTTTACTACAGTTAACCTCAGGTAGTTTTTTTTCTCGTGACTTAATACTTTTTATAGATATATCGTCATACCTAGGATTAAAAACGACAAATAAAACTCAATGGATCTTATGTATATCAAGGTAAGTTTAATATGTTGACCATTTTCAAAACTTTCAAAGCTTTTTATATCAACATTTTTAAACAATTATTTTAGTTCACAAATAATTTTGCTTGTGTTTTATTGACTTAATGAGTGTCCTACATGCAGTGACATCATATCGAAATTTATGGGTTTTTTTTTTTTTGTTTTAAGTCTATGGATTATTGTCTTGAAAATTATATAAGTTTATAAATCTATTCTCAAAGATGACCGTCTGATATTAATTTTATAATGATTCACAACTATTCTAAAATCGAAAGTTGTCTTATTCAAATTTATGGGCTATATAAAGTTAACATGTATCAATACATGTATGTTCTTTATATGGTTAACGATTACCTAAAGGTTTCTCACTTTACGACAGTAGTGTCATTTTCGTATTGAATAATAGGCAAATACATTTCTAATTCAGAGATAAAACTATGTTCAAGATATGTAACATCAAAATGAAAATTAATTCCAATAAAGGGCAGCAAAATTGGATATATAGTGTTCAAAAGACTAACATCCTAGTTTGACTATCATCCTAGTTTGATTATTATAAATGTTTAAAAATACCCGATGTAAAAAAGTATGTCGCCTGTGTTTGCCAGATGTGTATGTTTGTAGTAAAATGTATGCAAAAATATTTGTATTTTTGTAAAATTATTGTCAGGTTACAATTTTTTAAATCTTCTATTATTTTCATCATCCGATAACACCCAATGATTGTTAATAGACGCTATTATTTTAACGTCGAATATCGGGCGATATAATTTTCTTAACGTGATTTAAATATATAAACCAGGAAATCAAATGATATCAGCTTCTAACACGCCGACAATCAAATGATATCAGCTTCTGTACACACCGACAATCAAATGATATCAGCCTCTAACACGCCGACAATCAAATGATATCAGTTTCTAACATATCGACAATCAAATGATATCAGCTTCTGTACACATCGACAATCAAATGATATCAGCTTCTTACACACCGACAATCAAATGATATCAGCTTCTAATACACCGACAATCAAATGATATCAGCTTCTTACACACCGACAATCAAATGATATCAGCTTCTTACACACAGACAATCAAATGATGTCAGCTTCTTACAATCCGACAATCAAATGATATCAGCTTCTTACACACCGACAATCAAATGATATCAGCTTCTAACACACCGACAATCAAATGATATCAGCTTCTTACACACCGACAATCAAATGATATCAGCTTTTAATACACCGATAAACAAATGATATCAGCTTCTTACACACAGACAATTAAATGATATCAGCTTCTTACACTCAGGACAATCGAAAAAAATATAATATACGAGTAATGTTTTGTGTATTTTAATACAGTGCTCCGGATCTAAGGAGGTAATCAACTGAAATAATTTTCCATTTTGTCAATGATAAAAATCATTTGCTAAAATTACTTTTCAGTTACTTTAAAATAATGTGCTTTAACATTAAAAAACCGCATCAGTATGGTCGTACAATTTTCAACAACTGTAGATTTGGAATTCTTTGTTAAAGAACGTGACTACATTAAAGTGTATTACAATGTAGGCATGTCAATGCAGGCTGGTAATTTTTGAAGTTGAACTAATTTCAACATAAACTGTTTATGTGCGTCTGTTCACAACGAAGCACTGACCCTGAGGACTATGTATGGGAAAATTTAAGATAGAAATAAGTGTTGACTAGACTGGCATCAGTCGTTAGAATAATAGAATAATTAAATGTAAAGGACCTGGCCATAAAATCAATCCTCTCTGATACCAGTTTCTGAAAAAATTTACAATATCTCTTGCCCTGTCTAGAGAGAAAATGTTTTTTGTTGTTGTTTTTTCTGAGAAAATATCAATGTCAGTATGAAGAAATTAATATCATTACAGATTATTTGATTTCAACAGACTTTGTAGGTCTAAGTGTTGGCTGAAAAAGGACAATATCTATTTTGCCGAACAATACCTTAACAAATATATATTTTCATATATCTGGGATAAAAGTACCGCCCGCAACAATACCTTAACAAATGTAAAATTTCAGAAATCAGGGCGGAAAAAACCGCCTTAAGCATATCAAGAAATGTAAATGAGTTTACATAAGAGAAAACTTCCAGAGTTAAAAAAATTGTCACTTGAAAGACGAGGCGGAAAGGGAGGTGAAGGCAAGATAAAACCAGAAATAAGCCAAAATAAACTTAGAGGAAGCGTGTTTTTCACTCTGGAAATTTTCAAAAAGGGAAGATGCCGTTTCCCGATTGGTTAAACGGTATCACGTGATAAAAGGAACTCCCTGATTGGCTTTTACCGCAGTACATACATTAACATAATTCTGAGTGGGACCCATTCACCCAAGTGTACAACAATGACGTAAATAATTTTATCTACCTATAAAATACATTTATGTGCATCTGTTCACAACAAAGCACTGACCCTGAGGACTATGTATGGGAAAATATACGAAAAACACCGCCACAAAGGACCAGGGAACTGGTGACCTGGGATGCCGCCCAGAAACACAGGGACAGGTGCACGAGTGTCATTTTAAATTTCCATAACAAGTTTGATGTGGGTGTGTAACAATACTAAGAAAATTATAAAGGTGAATTGCAAATGTTTGCTGCCTCAGACATTTCATACCTGCAAAAATTATAGATTGTCCAGAAAAATACAAAAAAAAAAGAACACATTAGTAATTGACTGCGGTATGCCTATAAATATTATACAAAACAATGGCTGGACATTTATATAAATATAAAGGTACATGTAGTAAACCCTGACAGATACTAATCAAGCAAAGTTCAACATAAAACATGTTCAATATTAAAAGTAAATCCGCAGCTACTACCTACAAAACGTTAAATGTCTCTGTTTAGAAATTTATACACAATTTACGTCTCAAACGATTGAGCTCGCTGCTTCAGCCAGTCGAGCAATAATAAAAGACTATAAAGTTCGCCGCCTCAGCCAGTCAAGCAAAATAGACACGTCGCAAACAATATAACATCTAAACTTGCTGCTTCAAATTGTCACTTGGAATATATTCTAAGCTCGCAGCCTCAGTCAGTCGAGCAATATATAAAACAACAACAAAAACAAACTAAAACATTAAGCTTGCTGCCTCAGTCAGTCAAGCAATACGAAAAACCCTGACTCGCTGCTTCAGTCAGTCGAGCAAATGAAAATGCAAGAAAGTAAGCTCGTCGCCTCAGCCGATCAAGCAGTACATAACGAGACTGTTCATTTGACATATTTATATTATCATATAGGTCTAGCCGTGCTAAATTCCCTCACCGTTACAGCCATGACACACTAAAAACGTACAGCTTAAATATATTTTACGCCTTGCTACCTCAGACAGTCAAGGAAGAGAGAAACTCAAATTAGTAAGCCTTGAAATACCCTTTGAAAGGGTTGCTGATTCTACCAGTCAAGACAGAATGTGACCTCTGAAAACACTCTTTACTATATGGCCATTATACAGGACCGCTGGCGAGGTTTGGACGTATGTATTTTGTGTAAACCTGTAACGACAAACGGCCTAACCGTTGAATTTGTGTAATGGAGAATTGCATGACATGGGGTAAAGTTGCCCCTCCAATACGGAATGAGTGTGTGGTGTACTTAGTGGGGTCAAGCCAACAGTTTTAGAATGCTTCGGAAAAAAGATGAAGTAAATGGACGACCGCAGCTTAATCAGATCAAAGGACCCTTCCGGGTTGAGATTGTATTTACATATTTCTTCAAGGCCTGTACTGGGCACAGAGACCGGTGTTTTGAACGGTGAAGTACTATCGTGGTTGTCTGACCTCTGGAATGTTTGAAGTACGTGAGTTTTAAGGAGGCACTTACCGCTTTTGAGTTATCATATGAAAATGTGACATTCTCTAGTTTTATTACATTGGCAGTACCGGTTTTTGTTGTGGAAATTTTCCCTAGGCGAAGTAAAGCATAGAATGCTTCTAGAAACATTGTTTTAACAGTAACAGGCTATACGGACATGTTGTAAACTTGGGCAGTGATTGAATTAATGCTCTTAGCAAAGGGAGGGTAAAACCTTGACGTTTATCCGTGACCTTTACCTCCGAATACTGTAAAGTAGTTTTTGAACTATGAAAGACTTGGTTGGATTTTTTAACCGTTTTAGCCGATGGAAATAGGATAGGGCTGATACCAAGGTTGTGATTGTTGTTGATTTGCGACCCATCTCATGGCAAACCGCATTAAATTGTGCCATTTTGTATACTGGAATCGGAAGTAACACATGGTCGGGGTAGTAAGTATTATGAAAATGTGTATATTGTTTGAAAGTATTCCGGTAACTATTTTGTGTGGAAGGAGCAAGGGACTTGTGTAGTATATGTAGAACCGATTTATTCAGAAACTTGCCTGGTATTTTGGTAGGTTGAGCGTCCATGTGAGGTGCCATTTGATGGAACTGTTTTACCTGTAAACCTGAAAGGAGATCTTGTAACACATTAGCCTTTCCTGGTATATGTTTGGCATGGATCAAAACATTATGTTACATACATGCTAAGACTAAGCGCCGTACTAACTTCATAATTAACGAGTCTTTGCAGAACTGTTTGTTAATTATGCCAACAACTGAATAAGTGTCGGAGTGTAGGGCAGTGCATTTGTTACTCAAAAAGGGGCCCCATATTTCTAGAACTGACACTATTGGGAAAAGCTCTTTGAATGTTATGTGGAAAGATGCCAACTGTGGTGGCCATACCCCCATTAAACTAACTTGTTTTAAATATAGCCCTAAAACCGAGACAGCCAGCAGCATCAGTACTCAAGTGTAATGTTGGATACCCAATGCTGGTGTTACAGTAGTAGCAGAGTTTTTCCATCGAAATGTTGTACAAACAGGTTCCAGACCTTGAGATCTCGTCTACTTTCAGCAGAAAGGGTTATATGAAGGCGAGAATTAGAAATTTTCATTGTGATGTCAATTAACCGACGTAAGAGGCGGCCCGGGACAACCACCAAACAAGAGAAGTTCAGGAGGCCAATTAAAAATTGCAATTTTTTGAGGGTTATTTTCCTGCGACCTGAATGATGTGTTAAAGTGACTGCAGCTTCCTCAGTTTGTCTAAAAGAAGACGGACCTCCATTGCGATTGAGTCAAGTTATAAGCCCATGAAAGTTATAAAATTGCCTGGCCGACTCTGTTTTTTCTTGCTTGATGGAAACCCTGTAACCTGGCAAAGTTGTAGGAATTGTTGGGGGTATCCCTGGCATTCGAGAAAGTTGTTACCTATGAAAAGGAAATCATCTGAGATATGAACTTTGCTAGGGATATTAAGTTTATTTGAAGAAATCCAATGTAGGGATGTGCTGAAATTGGAAGGCATGTATCATAGTAGTATTTTCCTTGAAATGTGATGCCTAACAGACATGATCACTTGGATATATCGGAATTAACCTGAAGGCATTCTTCATATCGGTTTTTGCGAAATAGCTACCCGGGCCATGTTTTAGAAGCGCTGTGACTGCGTTGTCAAAGGAAGCATATTCGACAGTTGCCAAGTTTGAGTCATGTGTTCATCAATGGAGTTACCTTTTTGATCACTTAAATGATAAATCAAGCGAAATCCCCCGGCCATCTGATGGAACTAACCCAATGGGTCTGGCATGAAGGTTAGGGAAAGGTCTTTCCGAAAAAGGACCTATTATGTGATTAGCGCATAACTCTGTTTGGAGTTTTTGCTTGACAATTTCAGGGTATTCAAAACAAGATTAGAGGTTTGAGCATGAAGAAGGGCGATGAGGACCAGTGTAACCGAGATGAAAACCGATAGTGAAACCTTGTATTAAGTAGTCATGACCCGGGTATCCCCTTAAGTATCTTGACAAAACATTTACTTGTATTGGAGTAGTAGGTTTACCAAATATGCTACTTTTTTGGATTACGAGTGGTGTTGGATGTTGTGGTGCTGACAGATTGTTGAGGGGTTGCGGAAAAGGTTTGTTCTTTGCTGGTGAAGGAGCATTGGCCAGAGTGATTTGGTCCCCTGCAGAACCTACAGACATGGGACCGAGGGCATCGTGGCTCTCGGCAAAAACCTCGCCGGTTGTATGTCCAGCAGGTGTTGTCGAGGAACTTGGGGGTCTACGGAAGGAGTTCTCGGAAGGACGGAATGACCTGCTGGACCCTGGGCGGAAGGGACGATTACATTGAAATGAATTATTAGGAAAAGGGTTGACATATTGTGTTGTTGTCCAGGTGTCGATCGGTAAAATTGTCTTTGAAATAGAGGAGGGGGTAAGATGTAGGTGGTGTTTTGGGTTGACTGTAATTAAATAATCTTCTGCATGAGGTAAAGCCATGTTTGGTAGCAGTAATGCAAAGTCTATGAACTTGTTGTTCTGGATTTTTTAATTAGGGACTTAGAAATTGAGTGGGCAATTGGAGTGAAAACCGGTTCGACGAAGTGTGTCTGGCTGCCAAGCATATTACCTGCAAGCTGATTTACGTGTGAATTTACGACATTATCTAAATAGTCTCGTTCCTCATCACTGTTTGAATATTCTGAAATTGACGTATTTTCGGATACTATGGACGATACATCGTTGTCTGTTTCAGGCTCAACATACTGGCGTACCGTCTGGTGCTGTAATGGAGAAGCTGTGAAGCTATCCAGGCTTCCGAGAGAGGACTCTCCCTGTATATTCTTGCATGAAGGTGGTTGCTTCTTTGAGCTTTCTGTGTCTGTTTTTTGCCCTTGTGTATTGTGTTTCTTATAACTGCCGTTATGTATTTGTTGAATGGTTTGCCCTGGGCAAGACTCAAGACTGTTACTGTTTTGTCTTTGTGAGTTTTGTTTGGATTTAGTTTTACCGCGTTTGCTGGATTGATGCTATGTCAAGGAAGGCGGAGAACGTTCACTTTGTTTTGAACAGCGCCCTCACAACAAGGTAGACTGCACGTGCTCGTTGTGGCAGAGCGCTTTTGGCGTTTCATCTGTAAGAAGAACATGATAATAATAGAATGTTACTATTTCATGTTTATATAGTGCGTCAGACCATAGTCTGGAACCTCAGAACATCATTTTGGAACCTCAGAACATAGTTTGGAACATCAGAACATAATCTGGAACCTCAGAACATAGGCTGGAACCTCAGAACATCAGTCTGGAACCTCCGATTATAGTCTGGAACATTAGAACATAGTCTGGAAAATATCAGAACATAGTTGGAAAACATCAAAAACATAGTCTGGAACATCTTAACTCGTATGGAAATCTAAAACTAGTCTGTAAAGTAAGACATTGTAACGCACTGTGAAAACTTACTATTATTATTGTGTTTCAATTATAATACATCAGAACATAGTCTGACACATCGGAACATAAAACATCTGGACCTTAAAAACGGTCCTAAGTTACTAATAATTCGAGTGGTTACAGCCGGACTAAACAAAAAAAACAACATTTTAATCTTATTTATCTTAAATATGACAACTGTCCTGTGTTAAAGGCAAATATATACTGTAAACAATCATATAAAACAAATGCAGTTAACAAATTTATGGAATTTGACAGATTGTACTGTAACTTGATATCTCATGCTTGCGAGCTGCAGTTGATAAAATAATTAAAAACTCATTCATGCTACACCACACTCGTTTATCTAGAATTGTAGGTATTAGCTGTTTTTATCAATTACCATACCATTTAAAATGTTATACTGCGTTGCATAGAGAAACCTGTCATTTGATACAACGATAAATTCCATAATAATGAAAATATCAGAAACCTTTCAGCTTATATTGTGATGAAGTGTTTGTTCACAAAAGAGTGATCTTGTTACTGAATGAAAATTTACACCAGGAAAAGGTTAGAAATATAGAGTTTTCCCACTAATAAAATATCAATAAGTAATGGTTTACTTACTTATTGGAAGTGATTTCCTTCTAGCTGAACTACGTAGTTAGCCGTAGTTAGAAAAACTGAATGTATTCTAATACCCTGCGTATGTATAGCGTCCTCCCTGCAGAGTGCGGTATACCAGAATGTCCTTTTTACAGCTATTCCAACGTACATCGGCTAGTTTTGGCGGGTGTCGTAAGTTACTGATCATCAGTCAAGGGTCAGTGAACCGCAGCCACTACACTCCTCCTCCTATGAAGGATTGCCCTCTGACGTGGACCTTGGGATGGTATTCACTGGTCCTTTACACACACACTAAGTCTTCAGACGTTATACTCCTAGATATCGAAGTACTATTATTGGGTTTCTAACCAGTAGATTAAATTAACTCACTTTTGGTTCAAAGTGCTGTTAAAGTGTAACTTCCGAAAACCGGACCTTCTGAAAACCGGAAACCTTTGAAAATCGCACGAAACTCAAGGTCCTGTTTTTGCTGTTCTTATTTCTATATACTTTTAACTTCTGAAAACCGGAACTTCCGAATTCTGAAAACCGGACGATTTTTGAAGCACCGTTTATATTTTAACACTAAAATTAACTTCCGAAAACTGAACAGCACAATATTTGCTGGAATAAAAGTGTCACCTGATAATCCGAAAACGCTGTTAACATGTTCTTTTGTTTACTATTAGCGGCGCGCGTTTATTTTGACACGCTATATAATCACAATGATCATTTGATGCAAAAGTAAGAAAGTAATTAGCGACTATTTTCATTTGTATTCAATTTATGAAAATGTGATGAATTAAATATTTTACGTGTTAAAAGCTTTCTTAATGCTTGAACGAAGAAAGATAGATGTTTTAAACGATATAGTTACATTGACTATGCATTATCAACATAAATTAAAATTTAATGTTGACGAACTCGGGACTCCAAAGAGGGTATAATGTAAGTGGAAAATGTTTGCGTTAATGCTGTTATGAAAGTTATGTTGTTTTTTTTTGTATTTGTTATTTATGTATTTATTATCCTTAATGTTTGTAATTAATTAATTTATTTATTTATTAATTTCTTTATATGTAATTGTAAAATTAAAAAGGATAATAATCTCCTTCATCCTATGTGAAAGAAAATATAATTCTTGTGCACCACGTCCACTTTGCCTACAAACTTTCAAACTTCTGAATTCCGGAATCTTCCAAAAACCGAACTTTTAGGCTGGACCGGAGGTCGTTCGGTTTTCGGAAGTTACACTGTACTGGGTTTCTGACCAGTACAGTTTTATCGCTTACTTCTGGGTTTCGAAGTACAGCTACCTAGGTTACTAACCAGCTTTTGGTACACGGAAAAAGAGGAACACGTTGGCACCCTACACCTTATATCAAGACTGAGTTGCACCTTCCAAGCTGGCAGACGATGTAAGGAGTTTGTTAATCCCTTTTTGTCTCAGTTTAGTTCTTGCTGCCCAAATGATTCTGTTGGAAGTTCTGAAATGATAAGGACAAATTTACCCACATTTTATTATGTTGTTTACATTCTTTGCTCTTATACTTATCTAGGTCTATAGTGGTTATTTACGCCTGTCCTGGATTCACTACTAGCCAGTGTTGCTATCCACCGAGGAATCTCTTTCCCGACATGGTTCAAGACGGTCGTGCTTTGCCACGAATACATTATTTCTCAAATTTACCCTGAAAAGGTAAGAAGATAATTTCTAAAATATTACCCCGTCTTTTCCACGGAGAAGTTTTCTGCATTTCCTTTTAGCACTGCAGAATCTAATAATTAGACTATGTTACCCACCTTGTAATTTCTCTGCTGAAGATCATAATCTCATTTCATTTGTCTGTGGTTTTCAGACTCATGAGCTCATTAAATATTAGCTATTAGTTGACTAACATCTCTAGACTTTCCCCTTGTTTTAATGGCAAGCCTTCATTGCGAAATAATGATCCCAGCATCTCAGTTTCCGAGAAAACTGGTTCAACCATATCACTATTCCGCAAGTAGTCCGTAGATTCATTCTTCTGCCCGTAGACAGTCGTACCCATGCCCTCCAGGTAATCCGATACGCCTACCTGATTACAAGAGTGGCCAGCCCTTGCAATATCATCCAGGAGTGATCCCTTTACCATTGGAACTGCGTCGTCTACTTCTTCTGTGAAGGAAGCCCAATTTTCATGCGCTCGCGCACAAAATTTACACCCACCACAAGGCAAGTCTTTTAGTCGTACCTAAGCATTAAATGCTCCGTACCATCTATCTGCCGGCATTCTCAATAGTACATCAGCATTTCCATGCATACGACCAGGCCTGTGTTGCAACGCCTTTTTTTACTGTGATAGTTCCTTCGACCATTTCGCAAACTGACCTTGTGGCTCCCTGAATCTAGTAAATCAGCGTTAATATGCGTGAAATGTTCTTACCTGAAAGAGTTTTTCCTCAACAGGCAATGTCTATACTGCCTCGTGAACCGAACGACAGCTCACACTGCTTTTCTAGTAGTATAATACCTACCCTGTCTTTTAGTTAATGAACAACCATAATCTATTTATCTTTCTACCCTTATGATTTCTAGGATAGTTTCTTTGAAAATGACTTTCTCCACATGTATAACAAGCATGAGACTTCGATATAAGTCGTGATCTTGTTCGTCTTATTCTCTTAACAATTTTTTGAGAATGGTTATCTGTAATCGCACCTCTAAGTCTTCGAGAGCTTTCTTCAGATCCTGCTGATGATTATCGTCACTACCTGAACTTGAAGGCTGTATTTGAGTAACAACACTTACAGGTTCTAAGTCATAATCTACCCCTTCGTTTTGGTTTTGACTTACCATGCATAACTACATGAATTTGTTGGTACCTTCTTACCATTTAAATAATCTAAATAGCTAGATGTACTGTTCCTACCATTCCTGGGCAGAATGGCAGAATTTGTTAACTGCCTGTTCATTTGAGAATGTTTCTGGTAAACCTTTTAAAGCTCTAACGGCCATGGTAGAAACCCTATCGGCCCAATCCTCCAACGTCTCACCAAATGGTTTGTGAAGATTGCATGAATTTAGCTTGAGCAGTAGCTGGTATATCATGCTTGTCAAATATGTCTGTCAATTTCTTTAGAGTTTCTTGATAATTCATTTCTCTACTATTAGAAACTACTGAAAGATATTCTAAAGCCTTCGTTTTAGGCAGTTCAAGCATTCTTCTTCTGACCAAGCGTTTGTTCTTGCGTAATGCTGTAATTGCATATAAAATGCTTTCCAACTGCCATTTCCATCATAGCTTAGATGTTTTGGAAGGGTAGCTAATGGGTCTCTCTGTCAAATTCCTGTTTGATTACCATTTGATACTGTTTGTCGTATTCCTGTTTGGCTATTATCTGAAACTGTACCTGTTCGTTGACCAAATGTTTCATCAAAATGTAACTTAGGTTTTGGTAAACCTTTTGCTATAGATGGTAAAGGAGTGAATTGTGCAGTCATTGTTTGATTATTGGTAGAACGTGACTGCCCCGGAGATGTATTCTGGACATTGCAAGATGTAGGTGTCGAAGTTTTCGGGTCACTAGGTAATTTACTTACCAAGTCATCTCTTACCGCATCATTCTGACAGGTTTTCATATTTCTTGCAGATGAGAGTAACTGCATAAAATCAGACCCCATGTGCCTCTTTTCTCTGATTTTATAGCCTTCAGGAGACTATCTTGATATTCAGGTGATTCAGGATGCTCACCAGAAGATTCAGGATGCTTACCTGATGATTCCTGAGAATGATCACTTTCACGCTCATGCAAGGTTCGATTAAGAGAGAAGTCCAATCTGACTAAAGTACATCTCCTATAACGCTATGAATAGGATCTGAGAACGACCTATTCATAGCCTCGTTCTGACGACCCTTTCGCTAGCCAATCAGAGCTTAACTTACAACATCCTGCAAATCTACATGTAGCCTTGACTTTTGATATTTACAATTCTTATGTCGTAATGTATCAGATAGCCGGCTAGCTCAGTCTGTAGGCTACTTGCTTCGTAAGCGAGGGGTCCCGGGTTCGAGCCCTGGAATGACTGCACATTTTCTTACTCTTTGACATTCGAACAAGTCGTTTGATTGGATAAAATAAAAATAGCAATACTGGAAATCCAAAATATACGGAAGACGAATGTGAATGGGTCGTTCTCATATCTTCGTTTAGAAGATCAAGTACTTTAGTCAGATTGGAGAGAAGTCAATATTGTTCAAGACTTCCTCTGGAAAGGTTGTACGGGCAATAGTTGATAAAGAATATATCTATAGCTACTTACCAAAAACTGTAAACTGTTTGTTGATTTTAATAGACAGACCAGACCCACTACACTCCTTCCCCACCACACAAAAGACAGGAGCTCTGACAAATGACAACTGTTGATGTAAAAGAGTGTTTATCTGCAACCTACAGAATAATTAAGAAATTGAATTTATTCTCTTAATTTATATATTGTTGTTTATCACTTCCAAATGTGTGGTACATCAAATATTTCCACTAGGTTCAGTGAAATATTTTATTTTCTCGGATAGGCCGTGTGCTCTCTGTTGTTCTAAAGAAGACTGTAGGTAGATACCAAATAAGGCTGTAAGTTGATATCTTAGACCTTGCTTACGGTCTTATTCTGTTTCTGGTAGATAACGATTAGTTTCAATCGTTACCCCTCCCGCTCTTGTTGAAATTCGGTAGCGTTTGCAGCGATATCTTTAAACAGCTGCCACCATTATAGTGTTTTCCCATTAATAAAATACATGTACCAATAAGTAATGGTTTACTTACCTATTGGAAGTGCTTTTCTTCTAGCTGAACTACGTAGTTAGCCGTAGGTTGAAATACTGAATGTATTTTAATACTCTATGTATGTATAGCGTCCTCACTGCCCTTTTCCCTGCTTTGGCGTGTGTCGTAGGTTACTGAACATCAGTCACGGGTCAGTGAACCGCAGCCACTACAGAAGGTACAATGTACACAGTTTGATTTGCTACTCATGTCACCATAACAAGATAAAACAAACAAAGATGTAATCTTGAAATGTTATACTGTATCGTTTAAATAGCACGGCAATCTGTTACACCTATTAATCATTAACTTTGTTAGCCTGCATGG
This sequence comes from Mercenaria mercenaria, assembly GCF_021730395.1. Lineage (NCBI taxonomy): Eukaryota > Metazoa > Mollusca > Bivalvia > Venerida > Veneridae > Mercenaria > Mercenaria mercenaria. Next base: position 15,615 of record NW_026459884.1, read on the forward strand.
ACAGATTCCTGATAAATTCAGAAAATAAGTAAACCACTCAACCCTTACAGTCTGTTATAAATTGTCTTATGTTTTGTATATTATTGACAACAAGACACACATCGTAAAGACGGACTCATAGGCTCTGTTTGGTCTGCCTTGTAAGCTATAGTGAAAACATTATCAAAGCAGTAGGTTATATAGAATAAAATTTGGTCAAAAGTAAACCATGAATCTGCTGAACAATATTGGTATACTCTTTTCAAATCTAAAGGAATTATAATAAGCATGGAAAGATATACTTAAGCTACGTATCTTGTTCTAAGTCTGTAGCCCTCTGTTTAATGTGTTAACCACTGACGCATGGATGTTGGAATATAATTTCCGTTGCCCCCCACCCCCTTTCTGACAGGTGCTGATCGAGAAGGCAGTGGACTGGGCTTCTTGCGACCAAAATCCATTGAGACGCCAAAAAGTAACCCAAGTATGCGGAAGTTCTTGAATCCGTGCTGATAACAGATAATTTGTGTCATCAACCTGGTGAGTGAACCAGGAATTAAGTGTCAACTTGGTAGCGGCCTGTTTCAGACGGTTGTCGATGTAAGATCTGGCAGAATACCACTCTTTTCACGTGTTCAAGAAATATCAACCTGTCGGCAAGATCCAAAATTGATGAAGTAACAGTGTAAGGGTCCGCTTTTGGTCGATATAAATCGTTTGTTCCAATCACGAGAACCACTATGTCCGGAGAAAAATCGGTTATGTCCGACAAATTATTCCGTAGTGTTTCGACATTAGCTCCAGGATAACCAGAATATTGAACAAATGGTGACGACGATATTAGATGTAGCTGTGGCTGGCTCCTAATAAAATGTTTCAAACGAGTCACAAAAGAATGTCCGAAAAGCTGGATGGTAACCGCCATTTTTAATTATTTAACAAAGAAGTACGTCATGGTTTACAGTCCAACGCCGTGTACAAAAAAGAAAGAAAAAAAACCCATCAAACTTTATACGTATATCCCATCCGTACTGCTATGAGTGTAAATGTAAACAAATAAGGTGTGTACTAGATTACCATAAAAATACAATCGATTCACTCAAGATAAAACCAGAAATTAACCAAAATAAACTTAGAAGAAAGAAGAGTGCTTTTCCCTCTGGAAATTTTACCGAAGAAGGAAGATGCCGTTTCCCGATTGGTTAAACGAACGGTATCACGTGATAAAAGGGACTCCCTGGTTGGCTTTTACCGTAGTGCATACATTAACATAATTCAAAATGGGACACATTCGCCCAAATGTACAACAATGGCATAAATAATTGTATCTACCTATAAAATACATTTGTTGTGAAAAATTAGTATGCAAGGAAATGAAAAACAGGGAAAAATGCTCAAAATATCAGAGCACATTTTTGAGATATTGCATCTGGAATTCAGATGTTACGCCGAATACGTATTTAGCCTTACTACTTGTATACTGTTTCCAGTCCCGTTATCCCGAACTCGGATGAGCAGACAAAATCCAAGTGCGCATGCGATGTACGAATTGGCCGGGATACAGAAAAAAATATTTATTATAGTTAGTGAATTATAAATAGGTGATGTGGGTAAAGACTGGACTATTAGATATGGTTTATATGAGGTGTTTTGGATTAAGAATAAAGCCAACACATGACTAAATACAACAACTAGTCTACGGAAGACGATTACGGACGAATTACAATAATACGACTACTGAGGACAATTAAATACGTTACATACATAACATAAACATACAGAATACATAAAATACGGGCAATGTATACTTGACACTGCGAAATCCATTTATGTCATTATCATCAGCGGCAACCAAGGGTTGCTTTTAGCTTTACTAAACACAATCATATGAGTTGCTTTCCCTTTTTGAAATTGACATACATTTCAAGACAACTGTTTTTGATTATTTGCGATTATTGATTTAGTAAAGTTGGTTGCTAACAGCAATGAAGGGGACATTAGATTGCCTGTACTGATTAGTATTTTATCACATGTGTCTGACGTCGTGGGAGTGAAATAAAGTTATTATATACTTTTATATTATACTAGTGCACGGTTACTAAACCCTAGCAAAAATTTGAGCTGTTGACATTTAGTGGTGCAGCTATCATTGGTTTTAGTGCTAACATTTTTTATTAACAGAAGTTTTTTTTTCGAAAATCGGAAAATGCACTGCCGTGCAAGAACACTTTCTACAAGTTTATTGTAATTGCTGCGTCAAAAGCTTTTCTCCGGTTGACGTTTTTGAAATACTCTTTTCTAGATACATTTTCAACCAAGGCGTTTACTTATGCAACAAACAGAACAAGAAAAGAAGTTTCCCAAGAATAGATGACTTTAACCAAGGCTGAGAAATCAACCTCATCCTTAACAAGGTTTTCCCCTGTTTTCTCTTTTAAAGTAGGATACTATAAATGTAAACTGTGTGTGTTATTATCAGTATTTATCTTTATGGTTTGATAAAAAGGGAGATAACTAGAAAATGCTTTTGTAAAAAAGCGCATGTCTCCCCCAATGCAAAGTCCTATAGGCAAGAAGTCAATAGGGGTCAGGAGCGAAAGTCAAAGAGACACTGATGGTTAGCTGCAATAGGGATCATCTACTTGGCATGTCCAGTCATCCCGCTAAATTTCAACACTCTTGGCCTAGTGGTTCTCAAGTCACTGTTCAGGCTCCTGTGACCTTGACCTTTGATCAAGTGACCTCAAAATAAATAGGGGTCATCTACTCTGCATGTCCAATCATCCTATTAAGTTTCAACATTCTAGGTCAAGTGGTTATCAAGTTATTTCCAAAAAATGATTTTACATGAACAGGCCACTGTGACCTTGACCTTTAATAGACTGACCCCAAAATCAATAGGGGTCATCTACTCTGCATGTTCAATCATCCTATGAAGTTTCAACATTCTGGTTCAAGTGGTTCTCAAGTTATTGATCGGAAATGGTTTTCAATGTTCAGGCCCCTGTGACCTTGACCTTTAACGGAGTGACCCAAAAAACAATAAAGATCATTTACTCTGCATGAACAATCATCCTATGAAGTTTCAACATTCTGGGTCGAGAGGTTCTCAAGTTATTGATTGGAAATGGTTTTCAATGTTCAGGCCCCTATGGCCTTGACCTTTAACTGAGTGACCCTAAAATCGTTAGGGGTCATCTACTCTGCATGACCAATCATCCTATGAAGTTTCATCATTCTGGGTCAAGTGGTTCTCAAGTTACTGACCGGAAATGGTTTTCAATGTTCAGGCCCCTTTGACCTTGACCTTTGACAGAGTGACCCCAAAATCGTTAGGGGTCATCTACTCTGCATGATCAATCATTCTATTAAGTTTCAACATTCTGGTTCAAGTGGTTCTCAAGTTACTGACCGGAAATGGTTTTCAATGTTTAGGCCCCTGTGACCTTGACCTTTGATGGAGTGACCCCAAAATCAATAGGGATCATCTACTCTTTATGACCAATCATCCTATGAAGTTTCAACATTCTGGGTCAAGTGGTTCTCTAGTTATTGATCGGAAATGGTTTTCAATGTTCAGGCCCCTCTGACCTTGACCTTTGAATGAGTGATCCCAAAATCAATAGGGCTCATTTACTTTTCATGACCAATCATCCTATGAAGTTTCAACATTCTGGGACAAGTGGTTCTCTAGTTATTGATCGGAAATGGTTTTCAATGTTCAGGCCCCTGTGACCTTGACCTTTGACAGAGTGACCCCAAAATCAATAGAGATCGTCTACTCTTCATGACCAATCATCCTATGAAGTTTCAACATTCTGGGTCAAGTGGTTCTCTAGTTATTGATCGGAAATGGTTTTCAATTTTCAGGCCCCTGTGACCTTGACCTTTAACAGAGTGACCCCAAAATCAATAGATGTCATCTACTCTTCATGACCAATCATCTTATGAAGTTTCAACATTCTGGGTCAAGTGGTTCTCTAGTTATTGATCGGAAATGGTTTTCAATGTTCAGGCCCCTGTGACCTTGACCTTTGACGGAGTGACCCCAAAATCAATAGGGATCGTCTACTCTTCATGACCAATCATCCTATGAAGTTTCAACATTCTGGGTCAAGTGGTTCTCTAGTTATTGATCGGAAATGGTTTTCAATGTTCAGGCCCCTGTGACCTTGACCTTTGACGGAGTGACCCCAAAAACAATAGGGATCGTCTACTCCAGAAGCCCTACAACCCTATGAAGTTTGAAGGTTCTAGGTCAAATGGTTCTCCAGTTATTGCTCGGAAATGAAGTGTGACGTACGGACGGACGGACGGACGGAAGGACGGACGGGCGGACAGGGCAAAAACAATATGTCTCCTGGGGGAGACATAATTACAAGATGTGAGAGAGATATATCCAGATACTTTAAAATGAACATTTACACTGCAGCTATTATCTTCATTTTGGAGCTAAATAAGTCAGCTACAGTAAAGATATGCAATGCTTTATTTTAAAACTTCTAGCTTGAATAAAATAAATTGGTAAAAACGAGAAGTAATTTTTAAGATACCAGGTACACTGTTGTTATTATTCTGAAATGTTCATTTTGTGGTGTTATACTTCTATTAAATGGTGGCAATACCAAAGCAATGCATGAGTGTCAGTGGCTAAAAGGCCTTCTTTTACCATTTAAAACTGGACGCTGACTTTCAAATCACTTTGCCATCGCCACTGTGAGGTTGAAACCCTTCAAGTGATATAAAAATCTTTCAGGCGAGTTAGCAATACAAATGGTTTACCAAAGAGAATGGGTTCTACCCAGGCATCTGTCCATGCCTATAATGGCAGGCGCATAGTCCTTCCTTTACCCTTTAAAGTTGAAAAATTGCCATTCCTAAATTGTTTTGGTGGGACATAAACTCTATAACAAAACAAAACTTCATAACCCACTTCTTGAAGACTCCATGTTGTACGTATATGTTACGTTTTACATCATATTGACACAGTGCATGATATATGGCAACTTTTGTTGAGGAAAACTCATGTGCTGTTCTGGGCATTATTTTGTGTTGTGCATGGGTGGGCACCTGGTAGAACCGCTGACCTTCCGCAAACAGGCTGGATAACTCACATGATGACAAAGCAGGGCCCGAACCCCCAGAGACAATGGTCAAGTGATTTAAAATACCAACACCCTTCACAAATTGGTTACGGAAGGACTTTTTTAACTGTACTAGATGACCAGTTAGATTTTCGAAAATAAAACATTACTGAATAAAACTTTTACATTTCTGAGTAATGTAATGTGTTATTCAATGAGTTTATTATGAAAATTAAAAAAATATGTAAGGTTCTACATAGAAAGATATTTCGCTTGCTATTCTTGCATTAATGGTTTCTACATTTTAATACATGTAGAAAATTATTTACATATAATTGGGTATTCAGTTGGTATGCCTAACACATCCATTTAAAATGTAGAAAATGTTCAAAAATAACTGGATCAAAATAAATGAAGTACTCGTATGACTACAAAAGATGACCAGTGGCGTTGAATGTCTGTTGAATATTTGGATAAATATACTATTTCTTTTGAAGAATGACCGCATATTAAGAAGAATTAGATGTATGAAAAAGACGATTTTCGTTTATTTGAAGGCTAGATTGAATATATAAGGGAATACTTACTGAACTATAGCAGTCATTTTGAAAATCAAGATGGCTGCCACACTGATGGCCGAAAAAATGTTACTAATGGAATACTTAAAATGTATCACATAAGCTTTCTAGGAGACATAACTTTTCAAACCATAGGAAAACATCCACAGGATTACAATTCAACAAACGCTATGTCGCCAAATCTGCCTACGAATAATAATTTGAACAAAAAATAAATGCATAACTCGTAGAAATCTACTTATTCATTTACAGTTGTGAAAGGAATACTATCATCGTTGGCAGCAACAATGCAACTAAATCAACAATCAATGACTCAAACCATGTTTTACTTCCTGCGAACTACAAAGTTAAATGCATCTACAACATCTACTTAAATATATGTTTGCTTTACTTTTCCTTTTAAGGACACCAGAGACAAGCAAACGGGAGACACCCAAACCAACTGAATATTCCTGAAAATGTATACTTACTGATAACCTGGCATCATGAAAGTATATATATTTACAGATAAACAGGTATCCCAACTGAATCTTCATATGCAAGTTTGGCTTTCCTTTTTTTCTTTATAATTCATCAGACCATTTAATGCATTGTTTCTAATAAACTGTGAATATAGGTAAAGTATATTTCATTCTAAAACTGTGATAAAGATGATGATCATAGTGACGAGAATTAGCTATACGTAACTTATATGTTAAATATACATGTTGTTTGAATTATCCTACTTGTTTAGAAATTCATTATTTATCCCGTTTCGTTTTACTTAAAGGGAATGTATCGGATGCAGTGAAAATATATATTGTGCATAGCATATTATCGTTTTATTCATGTTATATAATATTTTATCCTTAACAGTTTGACCTTCTGTTAGCGAAAGAAAAACGTCAAGCCCAGCGAAATCAACGTATAAAAAGCACGGACGTTAAAATTTGTAAGTGGTTGCTAGAACAAGGATAAAGGTGGCAAAAGATATAACCGATCAGTGCAAGATTAAAAGTTAGTCCTCAAAACGTTATTGAAAGGATTACGATAACTTAGAAATTCTTGTAAAACAGTTATTCTACTTCCGATATCAACAATTGTGTGTGTGTGTGTATAATGCCCAGAGCAAGGAGTGTCTTAATGAAGGATATCTTAACGTTTCTTCTATTGGTAAGTTATGAATAAACTGTTATTTGTACTCACAATTGTAGGATTTAAAAATACGGAATATATTTGTAAGAAAAGAAATAGTTGCCTGTATTGAAAACTTCCATTTAAAGCCGGCAGTGTATTGTTATTAAGTCTTGATAGGAACTTTGCTCAACTTGGGCCATAAGACCAGGATTGTCTATTGGGTATATGTGATGCCCGTCGTCTGTCCGTACGTCAATATATTTTCTGTCAAATATTCACCTTGTTAAATAACCTTATAACTTCCGAGTGCAGCCGTAAAAAGTGTTCCCGTACTCAATTTTCTAATTATTTATTTTTTGAAACCTAAACACGTTTGTGAGTGAAGTTTAATTGTTAACACGTTAAAATAAGATATCGTGAAGAAAGTACACTTCTTGTTTCAGATATTACTAATAGAAAATCAACATGTGACTGCCATTGATGTTATTGAATGTGAAAACCTATCACCACTTCAATATTGTCCGCCATTTGATAGTTCTCAATGGAAAAACCGTGCATCTTGCAAAAACTGCACTGGTGGCACGAAATACCATTGTTGTAAAGACTATGACTCACCCAAGTTAAACTGTGAACAAGATGATTACGATTGTAAAGAGGAAATATTTGTGGAAGGCTGCGCTAAAGAAAAGTTCTGTGAAAAAGGTATAGCCTTTATTTGGTAAATCATATGATATGCCTTTAGACAGTGGTTAGGCACACTATTATTGTGTATATCTTCTGTTAAAATATCAAGCAATTAAGACGTATTAATTGAAAGTCCTACTATTTTATAGATATACCTATGTATAATACATTTGTTTTATGGTGCATCTTGAGTTGCAACTGTATTCATTCAAACTAATCGGAGTGGCTGGAAATATTTTTCATTTCAGTTGAGATGTTGAATGCCAAACATTCATTAACCACAATATGAATTACTTTATTTAAACTTCGCTTTCTTATATAATGTGTTTTTTATAAGGTGAAGAACCAATCCTAGATTTCGTAAAAGACCAGGTAAGGTCGGATACACCAAGGGTTTATTGCGAAAAGTGCTACAACAGTAACCGCTACAATAGCTTTGCTTATACCTCATCGGCCAAATACTCAGAATGTCCACGTAAGAAAATAAACATCTGTACACCTGCCACTCACAAAGTTGAGTGCGGGAAACAATCAGATGAAACCAGTGAACGATTCTGTAGATGCGATGTGAAAAATGGATATTATCCCTACTCTCATCCTGATGATCACCCATCAGACGGATGTAGTTTTATCGACTACGAATGTGGAAACGACCCACCAAAATGTATGCCTGGACAGCAGCTATTGCAAAGTATGTTTTATTTTACGTTAATATTATGTTGTTTTCTTTTTTACCTGTCCAAAGGGGCAATATAATATATTAAATCTAGCCAACGGCAATGTCATATTTACCAAGGTTATGACGATTGCCAGTACAAAACACCGGTGGGGATATAAGATGCAATCCGCAATCATATTAATGTCGCTAACATGGGAACTCGGCCTGCTAACCTTCACTGCGCTTCTGCACCTCTGATTACATTATATTGTATACTGAACAACACAAGAAACTATCCAGATGTATATCTAGTATATTTTGAAATTAAAAATTAATTTTTCAAATTTGAATTGTTTCTTCATACCAAAATTACACTTGAAGATCTTCACGTGATAATTTTTTAAAATTCAATCAACCGTGAAGTCAGTATTCTGACAATAGCCTTTTGAAAGGCTATATCTTCTGCGCGTCAGTTGCATTGTAATATCTCAATTTGGCGCTCGCGCTTAATTTGATTCAGTCGTGCGGTACAACCAACAATATTTTTAAAACTTTATGTTGTTTTTCGAGTTAGCCAATTATCAATATTTCCAATGACAATAAAATTTCACAAAGAAAATTGTTAATTACAGGCGCGCGAGAATTTCGTGCAAAACGACTATTGTGGGACTACTGACTTCACGGTTGATTGATTTTTTTAATTGTACACGTGAAGTTCTTCAAGTGTAATGTAATATGAAAAACACAAAGGATTTATAAATTAAAGTTTTTAAATAAAAATTACCCCAGTTATAAAACTGGACACAGTCCATAAAATAAACAAACGTGTTTGTAAACATGGACGGATCCAAACGGAAGGGGGAGAAGCATTTTATAGGGATATATCGATGGCAAAATATAGTACATATTTGTAGCTCTGAGCAACCTATTAACCGGGCAAGTCTATTTTATAAGTACAACAATACTGTTGACCCAGTTAAACTAGCTGTAGTTTCTTTTGCTGTTCAATATATTTGGTGCTGCTCGCAATAAATCCTTCTGCTCAGTTAAGTTTTACTTTTATCAGTAATCCATCATCTTACCTAAGTTTTTTTCTTTTATATAAATGTTACCTATGATGTAACATGTAGTTGAAAACCTTTGAAAAGAAAATTTTGCGGGTCATCTCGTAGATGAATATTTTGTTCCTCTTTTGTTAAAATTGCAGTTATTTTACAGTTTAATGGAAAACGATTTTCGGTATGAATATTCTTTGGCATGGTTCTTAATAGAGAAACTTAAATGTCTTTTATTTGTTGTTTTTATTTTTGTACCCCCCGACAACAAAGTTGTAAGGGGGGGCGTATACTGGTTTCAGGTTGTCTGTCTGTCTGTCTGTCCGTCTGTCTGTCCGTCCGTCTGGCCGTCTGTCCGTCTGTCCGTAGACGCAATCTTGTGCGCATCATCTCTCCTTATCCCCTTGACAGAATTTAATGAAACTTCACACAAGTGATCAGTACCAACAGTAGTTGTGCATGGGGCATGTTAGGTTCTTTTAGAAAAAAAAATTGCAGAGTTATGGGACTTTGTTTTTTTGTTACTATACTATATACATAGACACAATCTTGTGCGCACCATCTCTCCTCATCCCCTTGACACAATTTAATGAAACTTCACACAAGTGATCAGTAACAACAGTAGTTGTGCATGGGGCATGTTAGGTTCTTTCAGAAAAAAATTTACAGAGTTATGGGACTTTGTTTTTTTGTTACTATACTATATACATAGACACAATCTTGTGCGCACCATCTCTCCTCATCCTCTTGACACAATTTAATGAAACTTCAAACAAGTGATCAGTAACAACAGTAGTTGTGCATGGGGCATGTTAGGTTCTTTCAGCAACAAAAATTGCAGAGTTATGGGACTTTGTTTCTTGTTAACATACTATGTACATACAGTCTGCATATGCAATATTGTGCGTGCCTAATCTACCAAACCCTTGCACACAATTTAATGAAACTTCACACAAGTGATCAGTACCAACCCTAGTTGTGCATGGTCATGTTACATTCTTTTAGATAAATATTCTGCATAGTTATGGGACTTTGTTTTTTGTTCTATACTATATACATACAGTCTATATACATACAGTCCTCATAATTATGCAATCTTGTGTGCGTCAAATTGCAATGTACTGTGTCAGTGCATGCGGGGGGGGGGGGGGGGGGGGGGGGGGGGGGGGTGTGGTACATTCATCACCTTTAGTGATAGCTCTAGTTTAACTTTATTATAACACATAACAAAACTTTAGCCAATTCGTTAATAAGCCTAATAATTCTGAATCATGTTCTGGTTTAAAAATTGGCGTTTGGGACTATAGTTTTCTTTCTGTGTCAATAAGTCCTAATTGTGTTCAGTGTGTAAATTTTAATTATAAAAGATTAAATTAAATTGTTAATTGTTTTAAGTTTTAAACAAACATAACATTTTTAGATAAAAGGATTAGTATTACGTGTCACGATTATCTGCTTAAAGTATTTTAGTTCCATGTCAAAATCATATTATGAGAACACAAAATACAGAATTATATAGAGTACAAGTACGAAAGTTGCTAAAAGTTGTTAAAAGGGGAGCGGTGGTCTAGCGGATAAGGTGTCGGTCGCTCAACCCAGGAGTCGTGGGTTCGAGCCTCACTGGGGTCACGACCATGACTTCTCATATGACACCAGTACTGGTTTTTCCAGGAAGCAGACTCGAGAGTGGTTCCAATAAGCTTGAAGCTTTCATCACAATCGAGCTAAAACAAATTAGTATAAACTAAAGTTGCTACAGGAAACTCCGCGCTAAATATACATAGATTAGGTAACGATGCTGGTGTCTTTGTTGTAGACCCTAGGCAACCAGACAGTCTGATAGGGTTTTATGAATGTTGGACAAAGAGGCGTGAAACCCGCAGTTTGAAAGGAAAATTCAATGTGGCTATTTAGATTACCTATTGGCAAAATTAAACCTTGAACAATAATGCCACATAAAAGAAAAATTAAAGACGTAAATAACGTCCTTGGTAAAGTTAACGAAATCACATGACAAAAATTTAGAATACATGTCAGGATTTGATATTTTATTCATATTTGTGAAAGTTACAATTTCAGTTTTTTAAGGAATGAAATGATTTTTTTCGGTGTTCATGCGAAATGAACGACAGAATAGGATCTGCAAATCCATGAATTGCGCTCATGTTTAATTTGCTGATCCTTTTCTGTAGTTCATTTCGCATGAACACCGAAATAGTTTCATTTCTTACATTTACATTATTTCCTTTCCATTTCTAAACAAGGTAATATTATAAATTGCACATATTTTGTGACATTTAACATTAAAATCAGCTTCCCGGTCGTTCTGTTCAACACAAGGAATAACTGCGACGTCACCAAAGGAACGTTCTACCTGACTATACGCGGACGTCGTCAAAACAGCGGTCGGTTATTACTAAGCAGCGATGACGTAAATTTCTCGCCTTAGCTTTTGCTGTCCATACGAAATGAACGTCATAATTTTCAATGGAAAAGAATAGGGCGAATGTAAATATCAAATGTTAAACTATAAAAACATCAAAAAGTTAAGAATAATAAGCGTTTAGAAAATACACATGGGATGACGATAAGTAACTCTAAAAAAACGACTTTTAAAGAAATAGTACGTAAAGTACCAAGGACGTAATATCTTCTTCAAATAACTGCATAAATATATGGATTACCTTTTTTTATTTTTTTAAAGAACTGTGCACTTAAAACAGAACGATTCGAACAAATCACACCTTCAAGCATGTCTGATATTTGTCATTTGTATCATTAAAAATGAAAGGGGTAAATTCAGAAATAGTCAAAATCGGCCTAACTTCAAAAATCTTTGAAAATCATGTAAATCAAGCATAAATATGTCCTTATGCATATTTCATTACTGTAATTACCTTTTTTGCACGTTTGTCGCGTTTTCCGGGCCTTTTATCACGCCTGCCTAAACACACTTTTAACGTCATGTCGTTGTACAAAACACGTATAGTCTTATCCATTTTATTTGTAGTTTGCGCATGAATTCTTAAAATACAACGGACAAAACCGTTATTCACATTTTCCTTGCTTTTAATTACATGTCAGCCGTATGACAATATGCTTAGTCGCGAAAACATGTGACCATGAGTACTAATTTTCTGAAGTGGCAAGTCGATCAATTATCATTTTAATGTCTAAATTTAAAGTAGATTTTATTTCCATTTAGGATAGGCACAATGATAGATAATACCTTGAAGTTGACAATATTAGTAGATCTAAGCCCTTTAACTTTTAGAAGATTCTCACGTAAATTGTCGGGATATGTCTACGTAACGCTTGAACTACAAATGAATTCAGACACGTTTCGTGTAAAAATAGGCAACGGGAAAGTTCAATTTTCACCAAGAGCACAGGCCTCGACCTCAAAAATATTACCATACGGACGAAATATAATTGTTATTTAAAACATTCTTGCAATTTTGTGGTCGAGGCATGTGCTCTACTCGAAATTTCCGTTGAGATATGGCGAAACCTGGTGAAAATATCTAAAAAAGCCGTTCAGTACCAAATTACCCCTCGCAATTTTCATACAAAAACTCAAAAGATTTCATCAGAATATCTAGCAACAAAGAGATCAAAAGTTGAACTTATAGAAAATATGGATTTTATCAAAAAGTGTTAAATTTTAGAATTCGTAATTTTCTTGGGCCGATTTGAATCCTTCGTGGTCTTGGCCATTTTATCTGATGATAAAAATTACAAATTGGTTATTTGCGCTGTGCGATTACAGATTGGTTATTTGCGCGAAACATTAGTGCAGCTGCTGCCAATATTATTATGCAAATTAGGCAAACGGTAATTATTGCAACACACTGAGCAAAATATTTGGATGCGCATACACATGTACATTTAAAACAATATTGGTAAACCATCAATGTGTGCTTTAGAAATGCACATTCACATGTTTAAGATTGTATGGATCAAAAGTATTTCTTTCTGGCACATTCATCCGATGAAACCGAAAAGGAAAGGAATTTTCCAAGTGATGTATGACAAAAATGCTTTCTTTTCTGCTCTTTGATTTCTTTCCTGTCTTATAAATTTTATTTTTCTCGTTTGTGTTTTAAAGTTGACGCCATTATTATTAGAAAGGCTAGACATTAAAACTGAAAATTTGAAATTTTGCAAATCGAATGGACACAGTCGTCATTTACGACATACATTGCTCTGATAAAAAGCCATTAAAATATTTTGCGCCTGTGGGCGCGGAGAATAAAGCCTAATACAGACTGTTCCATGTGTCTAGCGTTATAGCTTAAGAGCAAACATAAGTTTTCTTTCCGTTGAAACAACAATTTCAGTTGTATTGTTTTTGTTAGAGATAACTGCTGTTACATTGTAAATATTACATTAGCCGTAATGTTATTTATCATTTCATTCTGTACTAACATGTTTGAAGAAACATTAGGATTCCATTGAACGATCACCTCGTCAGAAAGATTAGAAATATAGTGTCGTCAAATAATTTAAGCTCCTTACATAAACTTGTCTTCATTTTGTGCTGTGTTGTGTTATTTGATTTCCGAAGGCAGTAAAGTAGGCAATAAAAATACTGTTTGGGCTTTGAGCTTTTATACTGTTCTTAAGATGAACAATCATAATTATATCAATAATAATATTTATTTTCTCCTACATTTTATAAATTCTGTAACAGCTTCTTTTCTTGCACACCTTCAAGTGATTTTACAAATGCCAGCAAAACCTATCTAGTACCACATACATGATCACTCTCGTACTGTAAACTGACAACTAACGAAGTACATTAATCTACCACAAGCTGTAGCATCGACGTCTCGTTAAAACCAAAATAGTAACCCTCGGACCAGAATTCCCGTCTACATCTACAACCAATGATAGAGTATTATACTTTATTACTTTTATTTACTGTCCAAATAATTAGTGATTTTGTCATTTGCCGAGAACTGCTGTATTGGCTGAGTCGAAAGCTTAAGAAATAATATATCTCATCCAGTGATTTGTCATTGAATAATTCATTGTTTGGAGTTCAGATGCGAAGAATTATATCACGAGGGCGTAGCCCGAGTGATATAATAATACGCATCTGAACAACAAACAATGATTTATTCAAGAGCAAATCACTAAATGAGATATATTATTTCGATTCTAACACGTTACCAAGGACTTTAAAGTACATCCTTGAGGAATTTATTAAATATTTGGCCGTTTTCAATTGGTTTCTTTTCCAGCGCGCCGCTATATGCTGTTTAACGCTATGACGTAATATTGTGACGTCAGAACAGTGAATTGTCGTATAATAATTCACTTTTTACAGTCTTCTTTGTTTAATAGGAAAATGAATCGGATCGTGTTAGAATAAATTATAAAGTCAGTATAAAATCACATTCTTCATGACAATATTTTCAATTAAGTTTATGATATTTATTAATGAACGATATCGTCAAAGACAACAAAAAGACATTATTTTTATTTTATTATTATTCCTGATATATGGGCATGGTTACCTTCAAAGCACACTGACCTTAGTGTTAAACTTGTCTTCTGTGTGATGACGTGACTCCTTTGTGTTTGCAGTACTATAATTAACTCGACTTTTCAAGAATATGTATCTAGCTATTTGGACTCACCCGTACGTCGACTTCGGCGTTCGCGTCGCGATTTTTTTAAAGATTTTATGTGTAAGCTGGTATCTCAGTACCCTTTGAAATTTCACACATTTTTTCGCTTTAGTGATCTGACATGCAGTGTACGTGTTCCATAACTCTTCTTTGCATTTTAGCTCGAGTATTCGAAGAATAGGTAGATCTATTGGACTCGCCCTTGCCTCGGCTTCTTGTATATAAGCTGGTTTAACAGTAGCCACTTGTGGCAATGGATTGAAACTTCACACTCTTATTCTGTAATAAAATGACTTAGATTGCACAGGTTCCATAACTCTGTTTTGTTTTATGTTTTACAAAATTATGCCCTTTTTCGCAATTTTGAATTTAGTTTTTGTACGCAAGCTGGAATCTCAGTACCCGCTAAAGGAAATAGATTGAAACTTCACACACTCGCTCACTTTGATGACCTAACATGCACCGCACAGGTTTCATAACTCTACTTTGCATTTGAGCTTGACTATTTAAAGAATATGTAGTGCAATTGAGCTCGCCCTTGCGTCGGTGCCGGCGTCGGCCTCCCGATTTGATTAAGATTTTGTATGTAAGCTGGTATAACAGTAACCACTTGTGGCAATTGATTAATACTTCACACACTTGTTCACTGTGATGATCATACTTGCACTGCGCAGGTTTTATCTACTTCTCTACTTTGCAGTTTTACAAATTATTATGTTTCTTTTTCGGCTTAGCAGTTTCTTTTAAATATCAAAATTTATAAACTAAAAAAGTCTTATATTTAAGGATGTACAAGCTTATTTTTGTTGGGTTTTTTTCAAGAAGAAAAATGTTTCTTCGAATATTTCTTTCCAACAATTTTTTTTTTCCAAAAATTAATGCTTAATAATTAAAATATGGACAATTATGTACCATTTAACCAAACAGATTCTACATGCTGCGAAAAAAAATTCATCCTTATTTTTGACTGGTATTTGTCTAAAATTGATGCAAGATGAACAATGGTGTAGGGGTCGGTAATTTCAAATATCTGTTAAAGTAGATCAGGTTTGGTTCAGATTTTTTTCTGACTGATATATATAATGTAAGCTACAATTGAAATAAAAAAGTTTTCAACATAACACTTTATATTATCTAGGAAATATAAATTACAACAAAAAGAACTAAATACATGTAAATCAAAATTCATATTTTTTAAATATCAGCATGTAAAAATGAAAGAGATTTGTTAGTGACATTTATGCTTATGTAATACTGATATAAACATGTATTCATAGCAAACTGTAAGACCTGAAATCCCAATAATTGGTAGGATATTAACTGCAGTACACCATATAAAGTACCGCTATTTTTTTCTATTTTACAAAATTTCAGAATGCTTAAGCAGTGGGTGAAGAAAATGCCATATAAAATTAAAACGACTTCGGTGGCCTGTGCTTTTTCTTCTCTTATTTGTCTTAGAAACTTTTGTTCTTCAAGCTCACAGAGTATGAAAAAAAATCTTAACGGTAGAAAAAATACGATCCTGTACATACTTAAAAATGATTTTTGCTGCTTATTTAAACCTGTTAAAAAGTTGAAAGGTGAAACAAATGCAAAGTTTCGATACAACTTATTTTCAACAAAGCGTTTTTTTGTATTTTTGCAGATTACACATGCGCAGCACTTTGTAAGGAAGGATTTTATAAAAAGGAAGATTCTGACGACTGTGTTTCTAACCCTACAACGTAAGTTAATAAAGTTTCTCATTTCAAATTGCTAACACAGACGGGAGAGTATACAGCCTGCTTCTTCCGACCTAGCATCCAGTTCGAAATATCTTTTTATCTTATCATATAAAACATCATTGCCCTGCCAGACCTATATATCAAAGTAAAACTAGAGATGCTTTTGAGAAAAGCGCATGTCTCCCACAACTGCCCCTATGAAAAATGTTAGTTTCTCTAGACGAGTGGATCCAATTAGATGGTCTGGATGAGTGGATCCAATCAGTAATTCAAGGGCCATAAATCAAAAGTGCCTGGGCGGATTTGGCTAGTTATCGAACTTGGGTAAGGTCTTATGGCCAAACACATTTTGTTCATGTTTGGTGAAGATCGGATGAGAAATGTTCGACTTAGAGAGCGGACAAGAGTAGACAGACGGATTTTTTCGGTAATTCAAGGGCCGTAACTCTAAAATGCCTGGACCGATTTGGCTAGTTATCGAACTTGGCCGAGGTCTCATGGTCAAACACATTTTGTTCAAGTTTGGTGAAGATCGGATGAGAAATGTTCGACTTAGAGTGCGGACAAGAGTAAAAAAGCCAATTTTTCGATAATTCAAGGGCCGTAACTCCAAAATGCCTGGACCGATTTGGCTAGTTATCGAACTTGGCCGAGGTCTCATGGCCAAACACATTTTTTAAGTTTGGTGAAGATTGGATGAGAAATATTCGAATTAGAGTGCGGACAAGAGTAAAAAGACCGATTTTTTGGTAATTCAAGGGCCATAACTCCAACACGCCTGGACCGATTTGGCTAGTTATCGAACTTGGCCGAGGTCTTATGGTCAAACACATTTTATTCAAGTTTGGTGAAAATCGGATGAGAAATGTTCGACTTAGAATGCGGACAAGCTTTGTGACAGACACACACACACACAAACACACACACACACACACACACACACACACACACACAGACTGGAGTAAATCAATATGTCTCCCACACCACTGTGTGGTGGGAGACATAATTAAATCACCCAGATAATACTTTTGTAACCGTTGTACAGTTATTGATCACATTTCATCTGCCTGTAAAGAAAGACAAGGGCGGTCTAGCCGCATCTTAGTCGTATGACAGCCTAGGCAAAGTTCAGAAAATATATTTAGAATTTAAACATTTCCGATTATCTGGTGCATGCCAAACAACTAAGGCAGTGTCTCAATTACTAGATGAGTATCTAATTCAGCCGCCTCTATTATGATGGCTGGTGATAATGAATTTGAAAATCCCATGAAAATGCTGTTTTCTGTGAGAACGAAAATTAATTGTATCATTTCGAGAAAAATGCCAGGTGAGAGTAGAGCAAAATTTTAACATATACTTTGCTCTTCATTGTATGGCATTTCCAGTCTGTTAATTCATAGGATTTCATGACAAAAACAAGTAAAATTTCGGCTTCCGGACACAAAATTTTGAGGCTAATTTTAGTCCGAAG
The DNA here is from genome assembly GCF_021730395.1 of Mercenaria mercenaria. NCBI lineage: Eukaryota > Metazoa > Mollusca > Bivalvia > Venerida > Veneridae > Mercenaria > Mercenaria mercenaria. The sequence continues at coordinate 33,606 of NW_026459884.1, forward strand.
TTGCACACCTTGTAAGACCTGTCCCGTATTATCTGCAACGACTAACTAAAACGCATGAATAATTCTATAGCACGGGACCAAATGAATAATGATGGTAAGAGAAAAGTACCTTATAACCAATTACCTTTTTCGCAAATGTGAATGTAAGTGGATCGGTACCACAGGCAATACTGTAGACCCGACTGTCTCTAAAGAGCGAGGGAAATCGATGTTAGGAGCACTAACTGGTTTTGTCTAGACTCATTGCAAATTAATGAAAAGTGAATAAATCTATTGGAATTGGTGTAAAATGATGTTTCTTCTGTTGCTTTTTAAAAAAAAATATCGGACCTTTTTAAACCAGATGGGGTATTTATTTTATTTGAGGATCTAGCATGAGCTTTTTGGAAACATTTTAGCATTGCAAAGGTCCAATGTTATCGAATTTATTGAAAATAACAAATATCTTGATGATTAGATTGAACCTGAATAAATATTGCACGGATAATGTAAATAAGTTCAAGAAATTGCTTTCGGAAGGCTTTATTCTAAATTTATTTCTTTTTCAAATGAGTGTGGTCTGTGTTAACATTGTCTCAATATTTTGTGATAAGACTATAGAAGTCGTTTGGACATATACTTTTCGTGATGATAAATGAAAAACTAGAATAAAGTTCAAACAAATTTCTTTCGTTATAGGCTGATAACTACCAAATCGAATGTAAGCCTACGCAAGTATAGATCACAAGTAGGCCAAATATAGATAGTCCTAATCTTTCTGCCTCACAGGATGCCCTTTCTCAACAGCATCCTGTTTTCTTTTATTCTCCTGCGTTTCAGTATGTGTTTACAAGTAGCATACATATATCGAAATCTGCACTGGTCATCACGTGGCAACAGAATGTTATCGGACGGCGGTCATAATAGTTTAGTGATAAAATGAGGTTGTTGCCCTGGAGATGTAAATTTAATTCGCTTAGAAAAAAATGTCTTTCTTTAAAAGAGAGGTGTTTGCTTGTAGATGGGTTATATTCTTTGCTTCAGTAAGTTGTATATTACAGCTAAATTCCAGCAATTTATAGCTCACAAACAAAGTAAAGGGATTTCCTACAAAATGCTTTTATATTCAAATACGTCATAAAACTCACTGGATTGATTTGTTTTTAGCTCACCAGAGCACAAAGTGTTCAAGGTGAGCTATTGTGACCTGTCATTGCCCGGCGTCCGTCGTCGAGTGTCTAGCGTCGTCCGCCCTCCGTCAACATTTGCCTTGTTAACACTCTAGTGACCACAGTTGTAACCCAATCTTTATGAAACATGGTTAGAATATTTGTCTTGATGATCTCTAGGTCAAGTTTGGAACTGGGTCAGTAGGCCTGATCAAAGGAAAATCTTGTTAACACTCTAGAGACCACATTTTAAGTTTATAACTCATGAGAATTAGTCAAAACATTTGTCTTGGTGACCTCTGGGTCAAGTTCAAATCTGGGTTGTGTGGGGACAAAAACGAGGTCACCCGGTCAAATCAAAGGAAAAGCTTGTTAACACTCCAGAGTCCACATTTATGATCATATCTTCATGAAACATGGTCAGAATATTTATCTTGATTATCTTTAGACCAAGTTCGAATCTGGGGTATGTGGGATCAGAACCTAGATCTGTAGGCCAGATGAAAGGAAAATCTTTTTAACACTCTAGAGACCACATTTTAAGGATAACATGGTGTAATAGCCATATTTCATATCTTGTAACTGGATGGTAATATTTAAATGAAATTTGGTCACTTCAAAGACATTCAAAATTGAAATCACCGAGAGTGTTTTCGAATTTTATCATTTTTTGGGGAGATAATCGGTATTGAAGTTAACATTGATGCCTATGGGAAATATATATATTCTTTGATTATGAGAATCTGAGCTTGAGTTTCGAGAAAATTTTGCGGTAGAAAACTGCATTTTATGATTCTGATACAAATATCAAAAAGAAATCTAAAATTCCCCGTAGGGAAAAGGAGAAAATCATTTTTTCTTGTTTTCAGTGGAGATAACTCATGAAAAACCAAAATTTTCAGGGGAGGTAATGTAAAGGGAATTTTTGAGAACTTCTGTCACTAAATAACTTGTCAATATGCACGTTATTTCTATCGTTTGACTTTTTCAAAGCTTACATTATCAAGTTGTATGTACGCTTTGGGTGAAATTGAGGCCTATTACGGGTAGTCATCCTTAAGTTTGAAACTCATGAGAATTGGTCAGAATGTTTAGGCCACTTTATTGCTCCAATCTTCACGAATCTTTGTCAGAATGTTTGTTTTCATGAAATCATGGACGGATTATTATCTGGGTCATGTTGGTTTAAAAACTAAGACACTAGGTCAAATGAAAGAAAATGCTTGTTTACACTCAGGCCACATTTTTGGGCCAATCTTGATGAAAATTAGTCAGAATTATTGTCTCCATGAAATTTCGGATGGGTTAAAAATTGGGCTCAGTTTGTTTAAAAACTAGGTCACTAGGCCAATCGAATAAAAATCTTGTTTACACTCTAGAGGCGACATTTTTGCTCCAATCTTCATGAAACTTGGTCAGAACGTTTTATCTCCTTAAAAACTCGGATGAAGTTGAAACTGGGCCACGTGGTGTCAGGGACTGGGTCACTTGATCAAACATGTTTACACTGTTATGGTGTGTTACTCTGGTGAGGACCTAGGGCCATCTTTGCCCTCTGGTTTCTTTTATTTACACTAGTCAATAAATTGCGGATTTTTTACAATAAAAAGTTTTGAGATATAACCTTTTAAAGTTTACACATTTTTTAGCCTGTTCATTTCAAATCACACAAGACAACAGTTTACAAAGACGACATCAGTACTGCCTTCCTCTTCACCTAATACGTCAGCAAAGAATGAAAGTACAGTTGTCGTAGTGTCTACTCTACCTCCAGGACTTGAAACGACAACAGTATCAAACAGTTGGGATACAGGTATGTAATATATTATTGCGTTTGAAAGGAATTCACTATGTGTACTCGTATACTGTTAAGGCGAAAATATCCCAATATCTAATGATTCCAGCGATTTCATTGTTTTAAACGAGACATTCATACATCAATGAAACCCTTGTTTATCGCTTTTGTATTCATTCACGTATTTCAGTGCATTTAATAGCAAAATCGGCCATAACCTGCTTATTTCTGAACTGAACTGTTATGTTAGAAATAAGTGTGAGTATTCATTTTCGTTCTGATAATTATGGTTCTGACTCGATAAAAAGCTTTCTTTGAAAAATTAGTGCTGAGATAAAAATCATTATAATAATAACTCGTTGTGGAAACTTAATTATTCGCAGTTATATGGATTCAGTTATTTTTTCTGGTGTCAGTGCATGTGTAAACCCTGTCTTTAAATAATGCACTCATCAACTTAAAGCCCCTTTGGGTCGTGTTGGCCTTTATTCAATATATGCATTATTATACCCGAGATATTGTTTTTGGCTTGGTCCGTCCGAAAATTCGTACGTCCTTCCGTCTGAAATTAAAATGCGTATAATTCAAAAAGTATTTCAGTTAGAATTACCAAACCTCACATGATTGTTAATTAGCACATGACATTTGCCCCACTTATAGTGCTATCCCCCTTGACCAAGTAAAATCAGAGTGATTCCCCTTGATTTGTTTGAAAAAAAAAGTAATAAAAATGCTTATAGATATAATATTTTAGCTAGAATCACCATACCTAACCTGATTATTAATTAGCACCTTTACTCACATATCGTAATACCCACCTTGAGCCAGTAAAAGCGCAGTTTTCCCCTTGACTTGGTAAAAAATGAAAATACTTAAAATTCAAGAAGAAGTATTTCAGCTAGAATCACCTAACCTCATATAATTGTTAATTAGTAAATGATCTTTGCTTGCATATTGTATTACCCACCTTGACCCAGCAAAAGCATTTTTTCCTCTTTGATTTGGTAAAAAATAGGGATTTTTGACTGTATTATAGTAATCTTTTTACGGGTATTCATGACGCTTTACAGAAATGTAGATCGCTATACGATGGTGGTGCACGCGCAATTCATAGATTCCCACATAAAAAAGTAATCCAGTGATATATGTTCATGATATTTTACACAAATATAGACCAATATAGGGCGGAAGTGCATGTGTTTATTTCATTAGGGTATCTTGAGTAACTGCAGAGTTATTGTCTAAAGTTTGTTGTAAAATTCATAAATTTCCACAAAACAAAGTTGACCCCTTGAAGGGGTCTTCTTGAACCTTAATACAAATAAAGATCACTACAGGGAAGAGCTTTTCCCCTTGATTTTTAGCTCACCTGAGCACCCTGTGATCACTCGCCGACCGTGTCTGTCCATCGCCCATCAAACTCATAAGACCCAGAGCTTAGATATTTGGTATGTGGCATACTCTAGTGGTTCTCTACAAAGATTTTTCAAATCATGACTCTGGGATCAATATAGGCCACGCCTGGGTGGTCCCTTTGTTTTACATTTGAATCAATAGCAAAGAAATTTGGACCGCAATTATAATGTTTAATACAGATTTCAATACTCAACTTGAATAGTCTTAATCGTGACCTACTGACCTACTTTCTTGTTTTTGAATGTACAGCATAGAAATTTGGAACACATAACTTTTCATACAGATTTAATACTCATATTTAATATTCTTAACACTGACTTACTGGCCTATTTTCTTTTTTTGAAGCTACAGCAAAGAGATTTGTACCACGTGTATAATGTTTGATACAGATTTCAATTCTCATCTTGAATAGTCGAAATCGTTACCTACTGACCTACTTTCTTGTTTTTGATGTTACAGCAAAGAAATTTGGACCACATGTATAATTTTTATACAGATGGCGATACTCTTCTTGAATAGTTTTAATCTTGACCTTCTGACCTAGTTGTTTGTTTTTGAAGTTACAGCATAGAAATTTGGACCACGTGTATAACTTTTGATACAGATTTCAATACTCATCTTTAATATTCCTAACCCTGACCTACTGACCTACTTTATTGTTTTTGAAGCTACAGCAACGACATTTTGACAAATTTCTGTAGTTATCTTGAATAATAGTTATCTTGAATTACTCACCAAGTGTTTGAAGCTTTGGCAAAGAAATTTGTTCAAGCAAGCAACTTTACTCATGTGAGCGACATAGGGTCATTATGGCCCTCTTTTCGTGAAAAAAAGGAACCAACAAAACGTTGCATAGTCCTATTGTATATATCTGGAAATTATATATCTTTCAAAATATAGTCTCCTCATTCACGAAACAATTTATCACCGAGTTTGATTGTTTAGAATTGTTTACACATTCCTGAACATTGGAAGAAAATAATTTAATCCTATAATGAAGCTGGTCGATAATCTTCTACTGGTAAAGGATGATTTATACAATTTTTAGGACATATGAGCACTTCATGTAAGTTTTTAGGATCGTTCAAAGACGTAAATTGACTTGATGAGAAATTATTGACTTATTGGTAAACGAAAATGACTTATTAGTATTTGTGACGGGGCAATCTAAACGTCAAAACTTCGAAGGACAAAAATAATGGAGGATAAATTACAGTGCACAGTCATGTTTTATCGCTTGTGCATAATGCTGTGTAGACGCGGTAAACGTTAATCATCAGACAATTCTTAATTTTGAAAATTATTTGATACTTTTTACATAAATCAATGAGGATTTGAATCCCCATTTGGGACATGTAAGTTTTATTTGAATTTATGGCCACTTCGTGACATAATCGGTATTTACTCCTATAGAATGTAAAGCGCCGGCGTAACATTAAATATTGACCCCGTTGAAAACTGACCCCATTGATCAAAATTTAATGTTGAAATGCTGGCGGGGTCAATTCTCAACGTTAAAAAATGACGTTTTGATCAAACTTCAATGTTGAAATGTTGACGGGGTCTATTCTCAACGTTGAAAAAAGACCCATAGGGTCTATTTTCAACGGGGTTATTATTTAATGTTACACCGGCAGCGATTAAAATTTTCTCCACTATTTTGGTTTTCGAGAGTTCGACGCGAGTGGAGATATTGCCCATATGAAAAAATTATCGATCGCGTCATATTAGTTTGACTAACCAGAACCTTTGCATTACCTTCGACAGTATCCGACAATAGTAGTCGATTTTCACCGACCAGTTGTTCGGTAATTGATATCCAAGGAGTGATCGGCGAATGTACACCCCGACCCACGTCAAGTCCGTAAAACATTATTTGTCGTTATTTTTTTATTTTATTTTTTTTTGAAAGAATAGATGAAACACTGACAAAATTCTTTTCAAATACAAAAAAATCTATATTCAATCGAGGTCATGAAATAAGTATAAAAAATATGCATTAGCCTAAGAATGCAGAATTCTGGTTGCCATAGCATCCAATATAAAACACTTTAAAAAAGACTTCTTCTCAGAATCTGCTGGTAAGATTTGGAAATGATTTAACAGAAATTTTCTTTGTGACCAATTCCTTCAAATCATTTTGTTAATCCCCCGCCATGAGTGGTGGGGATTATAGGAATGGTCTCCGTCCATCCGTCTGTACGTAACATTTCGTGTCCGCTCTGTATCTCCTAAACCCCTTGAAGGATTTTCAAGAAACTTGGGACAAATGATCACCTCATCAAGTCGATGTGCAGAACCTACGAGTCAGTCATGTCAGCTCAAGGTCAAGGTCACAACTCAATGTCAAATGTTTGAGCCCCCCATTTCGTGTCCGCTCTGTATTTCCTAAACCCCTTAATGGATAATCATGAAACTTGGGTCAAATAATCACCTCATTAAGACAATATGCAGAACATGTTTCAGCCATGTCAGCTCAAGGTCAATGTCACAACTCGAGGTCAAAGATTTGAGCCTTCAATTTTGTGTCCGCTCTATATCTTTTAAACCCCTTCAAGGACTTCCATGAAACTTGGGTAAAATGATCACCTTATCAAGTGAATGTGCAGAATTTATGAGTTAGGCCACACCAAATTGATAAGTTGTTCATCGGATTTTTTTCTGAAAAATTTGAGGCGGCGAGCGAAAAAATAATTTAAATAATTTTTTTGGTTTTTGAGAAAATCAGGAGCGAGCGAAGAGCGAAGAAATATATTTGTCTTCATTTGGCTCTCGACTGACTAATAAAAACCTTAAAATAGAATGTATAGCCCTTTTAAATTAAAAAGTAAGTCCCCAAGGACAACAAAGCGAACTCGTGAAAAAAGGTAATAACATTGTCAAACAGTACACTGTAATCAAATATAGAATCGAATATTTACTGCTATAGATGAAAATGTAGCATTCTTAGCTGACTTTACAAAGTTTTTGATACATCAAATATCTAAATATCTATGTGAGGTCGCAACTCAATATAAAAGGTTTGAACCTTCCATTTTATGTCTGCTCTGCATCTCCTAAACCCCTTAAAGGATTTTAATATGACTTGGCTATAATATTCCCCTTATCAAGACAATGTGCAGAATTCAAAATTCACCCCAGGCAGGTTAAGGTCACAACTCGAATGTTTAATGGTTCCTCCCAATAGCATCAACCCTTTCACTATCGATAACAGTAGCGGGGAATATAGCTGTCTTTCAGACTGCCTGTTTTGTTTAAAACCATGGCAGCCATGGGGCTGGGCTGGTTTCCCCTATATCTAAGGGAATTTTGAAAATCTTCACCTCTGAAACTGCTGACTTGGTTTCAAAATAATTTCACAGCAATATTTTATTGTCTCTTTCTACCATATTCCTCCAAATCATTTTGATTTTTCGGAAAATATGATCACAAGGGGGCGGAGCAAGTTTTCTCTATAAGGCTATTTGGAAAACTTTGAAAAGTTTTCTTCTCAGAAACCACTGGTCTAATTTCAAAATAATTTTACAGCGCTATTCTTTAGGTGACATTCTACAAAATTCATTCAAATTCTGCTTCGTTAAAAAGCATGGCCGCCAAGGGGCGGCCTTGTTTTCCATATATGACTCTACGGAAGTTTTGACAATATTCCTCTCCGATTTCAAAATGATTTCACAACAACGATCCTTAGGAGACACTCTACCAAAATTTTTCAATCCAGCTGTGAATCTCAGGTAGCGGTATGAAGCCGTCATGGCCCTCTTGTTTCTTTACAGGATCGATAATTGGTATTTGTGTACTAGGTGCATTACTTCTGGTGTTAGCTGGACTGATTGCCATGTTATGTAAGTATTACCAATAACAAAATGGGTCAAGTACACAGTATTCTTATAGTAGCATCTTTGTTTTATTGCTGAATAAATCGTATATCAGACTGTATCATTATGGAATAAATGAACAAATACTAGAAACGTGCAATTAAAACATTCAATTCTGCATGTACATTCTTCAGAAAAAGCACCGTATCTGACAAATGATTTTGTTTTGAAGAAATCGATGTAAATCTATATCTTGTTCATATACTACTTTTGTATGGATAGACTGGATCCAATTTAGCTTGATTGCACCACTGACTATATAATCTATTCTCTTATTTTCTTGAAATTATTCATGTAATGATGATTTTAACATGTCAATGGCCGTTTCGATTACAAAAACTTTTTTAAAAAGAGTAAAAGATACAAATACAAATCTAAATCCTGATCAAAAAGAAAATATCCGTTTCATGTATTCACAAGCGCTTCCTTGATTGAAATGGCTACCCACGCTAACGGAGCGGTTCCGTCTCATCAGAATTTAATCGAGCTATTTCATTGGTTGCTGCTAGTGTGTTGTGCAGACTGCATGCATCCTGTCCGTGATGAATGCGTGTTTGACCACATGTAGAAACAAAGGGAGAAAGAAATGATGTCTGCACATCTTAATCCAGTTAACGATACAAGAAAGAAATATTTAGACTGGCCACCTGTACCTTGGTTGTAAGAAGGGATTAATGTTATAGTAAAACATAAATCAATTTATATACAATATAAATTATGATTTTTCTATTCAAGTAGCTGACATACATGTTTTGACAGACTCAGAGACAGGTTCTATACCGTTTTCCCAAGTGAGGTCTTACCGCGTATATATACCGTTCCGATCTACGGCAGCTGTCCACTGTGCATTTTGCTTGCCTGTGTTTTTGCGTGTATATATATAAGTCTCCGTTATTCTGCAATATATTGTATGGTTCTGCGTTTGTTTTTAAGTGACTATATACACTTAAGTTCTTGTCCCTGTTTTATTTGCGTTAGCCCGTACTTACAAGAAAAATGTAATGCAAAGCGAGTATATGGCGAATTATATCTCTTTAAAACAAAGCTATTTTGTATTCCATTTCAGGTGTGTTTTGCAGGAAGAAAGGTAAGTAATAAATGTACCAAGTTTTTGAAGTCGAAAAAGACAGTAGACTGACACTACCACCTAGGACGTCTGTAAACCTTAATGTTTTTGTTGTCGCATTTTACAAAGTTTTCAGACATGTAACCAGTGTTCTTGGATTTTGTACCAGTACTAACATGTTCTACGCAAGCAAGTGTCAACTTCTTAGCATCATGCCATGAGAGGTCAAGGACGAAATGACTCCGCATGCATTGGCTGTTATTGAATCCTCACGGAGAACATGTCTCGCTCGGGCATCGAACTCGCGACCTCATGATCCGTCAAAGCGTGCTCTTCGTTTTGAGATAAGCGGTCTGGTTTAGGTAAAATGATACGAATAAAAAACATTTATTCATTTTTTTATACAGAGGAGAAAATCAATTAATGCACACAAAAAGTAAAAGAGCATTCCATATTTGTATTTTAACTGAGCATTGATTGCATTGCAAAGGGGTTTCTGCTATTTTTTCTTTTCTACTCTGCAGCGGAAACCCAGACATTTTAGTACCAGAATACTTAGTTTTAGTTAAATTTCAACGGTAACAATCCAACCCTTATTTTTCTCTTTACAGTAATATTGATTATGATTTTTTACTCTAGAAAACTATTTACCGGTAACAGTTTCGCCGCCAGCAAAAGAAACTCAGACAAACGACCAAGGCAATTCCAGGCATCAAAATGAAACTGAGAACCCAGATGGTAAAATCCAGTATTTCGTCCAGGGTGACTACATAAATGCCAATGCTGAAAATATACAAATATCGAAAGATGAAACGGGAAATCGCCTGGTAGAGGTACTGTCCCCATACGTTCATTTCCAATAAACGATCGATTGCATTAGTATGAACATACAAAATAACCTTCGGGCTATACCGCGGAAGTATATGTGTGGGTAAAAGAAGCGACAAATATACTTTTAACAACTGTAGTATAATAAGTTGATCACTTTCAAATTCAGTCCAACTTTTGACCCGGGGTCAAAGCAATGAAATATTTATCAGATTATCTAGCAGAAATCTTAAATAGATATGTAGATTTAGGCAAATGCACATTCGTAGTATTCTTAAATGTTTACGATGGAGAATGTAGAAAGAAATGTCGGCATTGGAACCAGAAATAAAAACTTCAGGTAGTGTGCTTAACATCAATAGTGTTCAAAATCTGAAAAAAATAATTAAAGAATCATTTTCTGAAAAAGAGGTGTTTTATACCTGAAAAAAAAACACAATAATATTGGGTAAAATATTTGGACGAAATTGAGACAACTGTGCTAAAACATAACATTGGAAACCTACGCGAGTAGGAAATATTGATCTCCTGAAAACTTGGCACTTTACCTCTACAAACGGTAAACGCACAGATTAATTTGAGAAAAGCATTTAATTGGTTAGTGGTCGGTGATTCTGTATATAGATTATTTTATCATTGCATATGATTAAGTTTAAAAACGGTGTTCACATAATAATTTACACTCTATAAATACGTTGCTTCCTTTAAGTAAACTAGAGTTAAGGGTAAGTTACTGACTTCTCGAATATTTATTGGTATGCTGATGCTTACTTTTTTATAACCATGAAGAACACAAGGGCTTGTATATTCACGAAAAAGTAAATGCGTTTAGTTGAGGAAAGAGGAGAACTTTCTGAAATATACTACATGTGGCTGTGTAATAAGTACTGAATATAACTTAAAACTGACTCGGATATTTCATATATTTGGCAGAGAATTCATCTCGTTTAACAACGTATATAATGGATCTATATTAAAACCATAACTCTTGAATTAACCTTTCTTCCAAAATTCAAATAACTCAGAAAGCAATAAAAAGCTTTTCAAAGAAACATGGTAATATAGATAAAAATGTTAATATCAGAGACAAAAGAATTATTTTTAACCTAGAATAGTTTTCAATTTTTTAATAGGAGAATTACTCCAAAAGAAGTGAAATGTACCTTTCGAAACAAACCCTTATAAGAATTTGAATGGTTATTTTCAATAAGTTTTACTTAGAGAATGTCTGTTTTCATTTATTTTGCTATGATACATACATATGCTGCATACGAATAGCAGAATTGGCTACTTTCTCTTTGGTAGTGGCTCACTTGTTAATTAAGCCTGTAATTCTGTTGATATATCGCATTATGCTATGCAAACAACATTCCAGGAAATGCCGTCACTTTGTTCAATATTTTTTCTTAATCTTTGGACATATATAGGTAATGTGAGGTGATCGGTAAAAAACTTTACTCAGTGTAGAGAGACAATAGAGAAGGTGCAAAAAAAAAGAATCATAACTCTGTCTTGAACAGTTTTCCAAACATCTTTTTGATCTGAATGTTTCAAAAAGTACTTGCAATCTAGATTAATATCAAAACGAAGAGGTTCAGAATGCAAGATGCAATGTCTGTCTGGAATAAATTTCAAATTATCTCTCATTCTGTACTTTTTCTCAAAAATCACCGAACTATTGGAAGGAACCTACAAGATTTCGTGTTAAAAGTATATTACAATTAGAGGTAATGCAAAGTAGTAACAATCATGTATTGTAGGGACTTTTAAGAAAAGGTAACAATGAGAAGTGTGCAACAACCATATCTTTTCGAATTATCAAAAACTAATTCTAATTGGCAATTTTTGTAAAGAAACCTCATCACTATAGTCATATGATTATTTGACAAAGCCCTGATGATGAGCATTCTCGTCTCTACCGATAGCCTTGTATTCGACGTGTCATGATTTTCTACGTTACTTTTTTATATGCAGCAGCTCTGTTATGGATGGAAAGTTATTTTAGGAGGAATACGCATTTTTGAATTTGTTTGGGCTAAACTTCAACGACACAATTATTGGTCATATGGCGACTTTCCAGCTTTTGGTGGCGGAGGATGATCCTAGGTGCCCCTCCGGGCATTATTTCATCACGGATGGGCAACTGGGTAGAACTACCGACCTTCCGTGACTTAGCTGGATGGCTTCTTCACATGAAGAATTCGAGGCTCGAATAACCCACATCGGTGAGGGGCAAGTGATTCGCAGCAAACGACACTAACCATTCAGCCATGGAAGCCCCTGGGTAGAATTTGTGTTCAGTGTAAACATTGTCATTTTCATTTCAGTTTTAGGACAGTTAACAGTTTCATTTATATTTTTTACAGATGCACTTTGAAGATTTTGCACATATTGATTTGCAAATGTCTTTGCCGTCCTTTAGGCAATTAAAGTCTTTTTCAAATATCAATCAGATTCGAATAGTTATTTATTGGAAAAGTTATTTTTCTAGTGACTTGAACATTATAGGGATATTGTGCAACTTATGTTTTGTTTTTGATTTCACCGAGCATGACCTGAGTTATGACCCTTGTCTTAGACTAAAAGTATGTATTAAGGGCCTAAAAGTTTGTGTCTTACGAATTTCAAAAAGAAATGGTTTTACCTGGAGTCATGAAACTTTATAGGAACGTAGTTCATCATGTGATGTTATGCACCTGCTGTTTTACTTGTGATGTATGTTCCCAACCCGCCCCAACTTGATTGTTTTTAACTTTTCAGTTTCTTTTATCTCGTGTTTCTTGACGATGATTTGTAGATTCTTCAAGCACATCTACCTTTACGACTGGCACCCCAACATGATTAAAATGCTTTTGTTAACAAGTAACATATAACTGTACAATGACAGTAAGTGGGTATACTAATGTTCTATGAACATACGTCTAGCTTCCCTCTAAATTTTGCAAATGTTACTTTGACTGAATTATAATCAATCGACCCTGCTGAATATATGGTGATGGGTTCCACTTTTTGTACATATATTATATGTTTACTTTCTATCTTAACATAACAGGGGTAAAAATGTACACTTGTATATACAATATATATAATGGTACATCATAGTTTGCCACCTGTAATCGGTCTTTTAGATATGCTGTACATATATTTCATTTAGTTTGACATCATATATATATATTCCAGAGTTACAGTGAAGGAACGATTAGCAGAAGTCGTACCTCAACCTTAGATTCGAAGAAGTCAGCAAGAAAAGGTTCAAAAGACACAACCACTACAGAAATACCGTTTAGACAGTTTAAAAGAACATTACCGGAGGGATTTTCTGAGCACTTCCAAACTCATTCTCTTGATAGAAAAAGTAAACCAAGTTTAAGGACTTCTGAAGCAGTCAGTCAGTCTTATGGAAAAATACCAAAAGAACCTATTTTGGATGTCAAGAATCGTTTGAACTTGAGTGACGAAGAATATGAAGGTAATATTGTAGATTTTACTTTTTCTTTAAAATACATAAAAAAATGTGTAAAATGTTCGGAATGAAAATGGAATGGAAAAGCCCGTTTAGTGGCAGTTATAAAGTTTTTGTTTAAATAGACTTTTCTAGTTGAAATTATTATGAAAATTCATTTCCTTATTTGATGAAGCCTACAGTTTGTCGAAGCACAACCGGACAAAAATGCTCTTTATCACGCTTTTCTATGGGCAAAAAAAATATTCAGATATATTAGCATTTCACCTTGCTGAAATTGGCGGCTTGGCGGCCGAGAAACAGTCTGTTGTTTGTTGTTAAGCTATATGCTCATAGATATATGTTACGCGCATATAGCCAATCTGCGCATTTGGTAAATCGCGCAGCGCAAATAACCAATTTGTTATCTGCGCAACGATTTGTAAATCGGGCAACCTTATATATTTCTTATATGCGCAAGGCAACTGTCTTGCGCGTTTGGTAAATGAGTCTGCGCTTTTAACATATGGATGATATCTCCCGATAAAATTGAATATCATTAGAGTGTTAGACTTGTAGGCCTACATAAAATTATAAAACTGACGGTGATCAGGCACGCGTAAAGGTGTGAATTTGTAAAGAAAAAGAAAAAATTTTTTAAAGTAAATGAGCGTACTTATGCGATAATTTCAATGAGATTCTCACGTCCCTGGTAGTTTAAGGCCTATAAATTTCTTTTGACGACGGTATTAAGAGTCATTTGTCACAGGTGTTAAAAAACGTTAAAATGATACAAAACATCCCAAGTATATATATATTTAATAACACAAGTATTTTTTATTTATTTTTATACTTTTTTTAACTTTTAAACGCCGTAGCCTGTGCGGGATGTCGATCATGCGCTAATAGAAAATCTGGAAATTACTCTGATAATATGCATATCTGCCATAAACCATGCTAACTTTTACATTGTTTAACAATTACAGACTGATATTGCAAATCTTGGTTTTAGAAATGTGTCATAAATTTATTTCAACATCATTAAATTCATGGGAGTCGGTCACCTGGTTTCAATACCTGCAATATGATACAATATGCAATAAAACTCAAACATGCGTGAAGGTGTGATTTCCTTCGGATAGCCACATCGTCCTCTCTATTCTTTTTATAACTAAAGTATTTTACTTCATTCGATCACACGCAGTCATTTTATACCGAATATAGAACATAAAGGAGACTTACATAACAGACTGAATTGCCACACACTTACCACATTTCACCATATCGCTTTTCTTTTCATCATATTGAAAAATCGCAATTCTTTTTACCGACGTGAGCATATCTCTTGACATGGCCAAGATTAAAAATAAAACAAAAATAAGCAGAATTAAAAGACGAACTTACAGATCTTTTATACTTATATAATTGTTTAATGTTTTATAGTGAGATAAATAGAATGAATAACTAATGAAATTCATCAAAATGTGAACGAAATTTTACATTTTGTAGGTGTGCAAGATGTGTGTTCTGTGCTAATAGAAGTCTGAAAATTACTCCAATAACTTGAATATCTTTTATAAACCATTTTAACTTTTACTTCGTTTTTCGATTACAATCTAAAAATGTAGCTTTTGAAAATCTGAATATAATGTTTCATCCGTAGCCTGCGCGGGATGTTGTTCCTGAAGTTTCTGAACTGACGTTGATATTTCAAACATATTTCAATTCTAAAAGATACTATTTATGTAACTTCATAAAAATGTTTTCGAAGTAGAAAAAAAAAATAGAAAGAATCGTGATTTCCGTCATAACGAGAACGAAATATTACATTTGTTATCTGTGCAAGATGTGTTTGCCCTGCGCTAATAAAAAATCTGGAAATAATCCTGATAACTTGGATATCTTTCATAAACCATGCTAACTTTATCATTGTTTTATGATTACAGGCTGAAATTGTAGCTTTTGCCAAATGAATATTTTGTTACATCTGTATCCTGCGCGGGATGTCGGTCCTGCGCTAATAGCAAATCCTGAAATGACGTCGATATTTCAAACATATTTCAATTCTAAAAGATACCATTTATGTAACTTCTTAAAAAATGTTTTCAGAGTAGAAAATAATTAGAAAGAAAAGGGGTTTTCGTCATAACGAGAACGAAATATTACATTTGTTATCTGCGCAAGATGTGTTTGCCCTGCGCTAATAAAAAATCTGGAAATAATCCTGATAACTTGGATATCTTTCATAAACCGTGCTAACTTTATCCTTTTTTTGTGATTACAGACTGAAATTGTAGCTTTTGCCAAAGAAATATTTTGTTACATCTGTATCCTGCGCGGGATGTCGGCCCTGCGCTAATAAAAAATCTGGAAATGATCCTGATTATTTGAATATCTTTCTTAAACCATGCTAAATTTAACTTTGTTTTATGGTTACAGACTAAAGTGTTAGCTTTTGCAAAGACAAATGTAATTTTAATTCTGTAACCCGCACGGGATGTCAGTTCTGCGCTAATAGCAAATCCTGAATTCAAATATATCTAATTTATAAAACATATCATTTATGTACCTTTTACAAATGTAGTAGAAATAGATAGAAACAAAAGTGATTTCCGTCATAACAAGAACGAAAAAATATATGTTTTATCTGTGCAAGACGTATGTCCTGCACTAATGGAAAGTTTTAATATTACTCCGATAATTTCATATGCTATGTCAACTTTAATTTTGTTATTACAATTACAGACTAAAATTGTAGCTAGAATATACAGTTACTTCTACATAACTCGCGGGATGACGGTCCTGCACTAATCGCAATTCCTGAAATGTCAACAATATACTAAATGTATGTCATTTCTTACAATTCTAATTGATATTATTTTTTCGTGCTTTTATAATGCAAAATAAATAAAATAACGAGTAAATTCCTTTAAAACGTGCACGAAAGTTTACATTTGGTAGCTGCGCAAAATGTGTGTCCTGCTCTAATAAAAGAAATCAGAAAATTACTCTGTTTACTATAATATCTTTGATAAACCATGTCAATTTTACCATTGTTTTACTGGCTGAAAGTCTAGCTTTTGCCAAAATGAATATCTTGCTACATCTGTAACCGGCGTGGCAAATCCTGAAATGATGCCGAAATTACAAATATATAATTTAATTTCTAAAGCATTCTATTTCTGTTATTTTTTCTAAGAAAAAAAAAAATAGAAGAAACAAACTCTTTTTGTGGTAGAAAATAAATAGAAAAAGGAGTGAGTTCTGTCATGAATAGTACGAAATATTACTGTTATTATATGCGCTAAATATGTGTCCTGCGCTAATGGAAAATCCGGATATTACTCCGATAGCTTTAACTTTGCGTTTACGAGTCCAGACTAAAATTATAGTTTCTGCAAAGCAGAATATAACGTTACATCTGTAACCTGCGCAGGATGTCAGTCCTGCACTTATAGCTAGTTTGATCCTTATCATACTGGACACGTGGACACGATTGATTCCGCCTTTGCTACAGGTGTAGATCATGATCAGCCTGCACATCAGTGCAGTCTGATCATGATCTGCACTCTTCGCCATTCAGTCAGTATCTGTTTGGTAAGCACCCCTTTTAACAGTAAATGTACTGTCTAAATTGAAAGTCGGACAAGTTCATTATAGAAAGTTAGCAGGGTAAAGGTTAATACTATATGTGTAGTATAAAAGCACTACTAAATCAAAATATGGTTTTCAAGGAACGACCTATTGCGATAAATTTTATATGAGTATTAAGTGATGAGAAAGCTGATACACTGCGTGTAAGTGTCAATACTTCGCATCAACAGTACTGTACAAATCTTTTTGGTGAAGAAATAACACCTGTCCTTAGAATCATAGTTTGACAGACGGTTTCAATACATCGCACCTTTCGTGAAATGGGATTAATGGGTCGTATATTGGGTCTGAGATTGTGTGATTAACTTGCAACATTTTGTAAAACGGGTCAATTTTAGAGGAAATATGTGTCGTTTATTGTCAAAAATTGCAAGGAACAGTATCATTGACACTTCTGCTTACATAAACTGAATGACAGACAACCGCAATACATAGTACCTTTCTGCAAACTTTATCTCGCGGTTGCATATTGGGCCCAGTTGACAGCTATTCTGACACGTTAGGGCACCCTTTGGTCCATCCTTTGCGTATATAGTTGATTAATCGTGAACTTGTGATTCAATCAGTGTTATATTTCACATTAAGGGATAAATCAATTTTCAGTGTTTTTTTTGGGTTTTTTTTTTTTTAATTGGTGACGTAATACTACAATAAACATTTGTTGGCTATAAACTCGTGATAAACAGAAGAGAACAGAACATATCTGTTATTAGCTTTGTACATAATACATCAAAAATACAGAATTGACATTTGCATAACATATAATATTACATCAGGTCTAACAATATGATAAAATTATAATAAATTTACAGATTATGAAAAGGATGAGCATACAAAGTGCAAAATATATGGACAGGCGATCTATGAAAATGTATATATTATCTTGCTTTGATGATAAATGGTCTGTAGCGAATTCCTGTGAATGTTCAGTATTAGAAAATAGTGTTTATTTCCTTAACCTTTTAAAGCATTAAGCAATACATTTGATAATAGTGAAATATAGTAAATAGAATAAAGTTTAGAAAAGATCCGTTTTACGGTTTTCTCTTGTAGCCCCGTAGGTCCAAATGACCAGATAGCAAAGAAATATTCCTGTTTCGTTGAATTTATTCAGTAACCTGTACAACTGATAATGCATCTCATTACAATCCAGACGAAAGTTGCTTCTAAATGCAATACCGGTATGCTTAAGTCTGATGTAATTAAGTGCAGTGATAGTAAACAAGTAAACATGGAAATCAACTGTACTATATCACGGTGTGTTATTTGTGCAAATTTTTGTCACTTTATATGTTTTATTCTAAGATGCCTGCCTCTGTTAAAGCACTCTCACGATAGAATGACGTCACGTTAACGTGCGTTGACGTCAAAGATATTGTTGCGACAAAGAAAAAGCGCTTGTATATTTGTCTACAGATTAAGGGTATACTAGTATTGGAATCGAAATAATTTATAGCAAAACCATGTTTAACACTCATTATGCACTCGGGCGTTCATACGTCGTACAAAAAACATTATATTCAGATTTGCAAAAGCTACAATTTTAGTCTGTAATCTTAAGAGTTTAAGTTAACATAGTTTATGAGAAACATTCAAGTTATCAAAGTAATTTCCAGTTTTATTATTAGCGCAGACACACATCTTTCGCGGATAAAAAATGTAATATTTCGTTCTCGTTATGGCAGAAATCACCCTTTTTCTATTCATTTTTCTACAGTATTCATTTGAAAGTTACATAAATAGTATGTTTTATGAATGAAATATGTTTGAAATACAGTGTAATTTCAAACATTGATATTAGCGCAGGACCGACCTGCCACGCAAGTTACAGGTGTAACATTATAGATCCATTTTGATTTGTAAAAAAACCCTTTAGTTTTAGTCTGTAATCGTAAATCAAAGTAAAAGTTAATATGATTTATAAAAGATATTCAAGTTATCAGAGTAATTTCCAGATTTATTATTAGCGCAGACACACATCTTGCGCGGATAAAAATTGTAATATTTCGTTCTCGTTATGACAGAAATCACTCTTTTTCTAATCATTTTTCTACAGTATTCATTTGAAAGTTACATAAATAGTATGTTTTATGAATGAAATATGTTTGAAATACAGTGTCATTTCAAACTTTGCTATTAGCGCAGGACCGACCTGCCACGCAAGTTACAGGTGTAACATTATAGATCCATTTTGATTTGTAAAAAAACCCTTTAGTTTTAGTCTGTAATCGTAAATCAAAGTAAAAGTTAATATGATTTATAAAAGATATTCAAGTTATCAGAGTAATTTCCAGATTTATTATTAGCGAAGCACACAATCTTGCGCGGATAAAAAATGTAATATTTCGTTCTCGTTATGACAGAAATCACTCTTTTTCTAATCATTTTTCTACAGTATTCATTTGAAAGTTACATAAATAGTATGTTTTATGAATGAAATATGTTTGAAATACAGTGTAATTTCAAACTTTGCTATTAGCGCAGGACCGACCTGCCACGCAAGTTACAGGTGTAACATTATAGATCTATTTTGATTTGTAAAAAAACCCTTTAGTTTTAGTCTGTAATCGTAAATCAAAGTAAAAGTTAATATGATTTATAAAAGATATTCAAGTTATCAGAGTAATTTCCAGATTTATTATTAGCGCAGACACACATCTTGCGCGGATAAAAAATGTAATATTTCGTTCTCGTTATGACAGAAATCACTCTTTTTCTAATCATTTTTCTACAGTATTCATTTGAAAGTTACATAAATAGTATGTTTTATGAATGAAATATGTTTGAAATACAGTGTAATTTCAAACTTTGCTATTAGCGCAGGACCGACCTGCCACGCAAGTTACAGGTGTAACATTATAGATCTATTTTGATTTGTAAAAAAAACCTTTAGTTTTAGTCTGTAATCGTAAATCAAAGTAAAAGTTAATATGATTTATAAAAGATATTCAAGTTATCAGAGTAATTTCCAGATTTATTATTAGCGCAGACACACATCTTGCGCGGATAAAAAATGTAATATTTCGTTCTCGTTATGACAGAAATCACTCTTTTTCTAATCATTTTTCTACAGTATTCATTTGAAAGTTACATAAATAGTATGTTTTATGAATGAAATATGTTTGAAATACAGTGTCATTTCAAACTTTGCTATTAGCGCAGGACGGACGTTTTGGCCACGGACGTTTTGGCCCGGACGTTTCGGCCTAGGATCTTTTGGCCTAGGACGTTTTGGCCAAGAAAATTTTTGAGGTAGGATGTTTTGGCCAAAAAAAAAAATATTTCAATAATATGCAAAATATGATCTGGACATTAATATGTTATCATATGTTACAGTATAATTGATCATTCTTTTTAAAAAAAATAATTGTGAATAAAATTTATTTTCATAACTCTTTTGGTTTGTTGTAAATGCAAATATTTTCACATACACAAACACATACAATGTGTATATGTTTATATGTATACATATAAAAAGATTATAAAAAATAAAAATAAAATACAATGAGTATGTTTTATTATCAGTTTAATTTGTTCACTTATACTATAACATTCTTTAGAATAATCTCCAGACCATATTTTGCACGATATGGAACCACAACTTATTTTTGGCCAAAACGTCCTATCCCCCAAAAATGCCTGGCCAAAACATCCTAGGCCAAAAGATCCTAGGCCGCCAAAACGTCCGCTGGCCAAAACGTCCTACATTCGACCTGCCACGCAAGTTATAGGTGCAACATTATAGATCCATTTTGATTTGTAAAAAAACCCTTTAGTTTTAGTCTGTAATCGTAAATCAAAGTAAAAGTTAATATGATTTATAAAAGATATTCAAGTTATCAGAGTAATTTCCAGATTTATTATTAGCGCAGACACACATCTTGCGCGGATAAAAAATGTAATATTTCGTTCTCGTTATGACAGAAATCACTCTTTTTCTATTCATTTTTCTACAGTATTCATTTGAAAGTTACATAAATAGTATGTTTTATGAATGAAATATGTTTGAAATACAGTGTAATTTCAAACTTTGCTATTAGCGCAGGACCGACCTGCCAAGCAAGTTACAGGTGTAACATATAGATCTATTTTGATTTGTAAAAAAAAACTTTATAGTTTTAGTCTGTAATCAAAGGCCTACTCTTTATTCAATCGATTTTGTACTATAAAATAATAATAATAATAATAATAATAATAATAATAATAATGATGATATAGATAAGATCTGTAAGAATTTTCTTTTAATTCTGTGACTTTTTTATTTCATCTTTTATCTTAGACATGTTGAGAGATATGTTGCCGTTGGTATAAAGAATATTATTGGGAAATTTCAAGATATTTCATTATAATAAAAACGATATTTTGCTAAGTGTGTGCTCGGGTGAAGTAGAAAATTATAAAAATAGCCTAAAACATACCAGGGGAGGACGTGTGCAAGCTGGAGGAAATCACACCTTCACGCATGTTTGGGTTTTATTGCATCTTGTATAAGATTGGAGGTATTGAAACCTGGTGACCGACTGCCGTGAATTTACTGATGTAGAAACAAATTTATGACACCTAATTTAAGTACCGAGATATTCAGCATTTGACATCTATATTTATTAATAAATTGACCAACTGCATGATTTATCAAACACGAAATGCAAATTTCTGATATATAAAGTTACATTTGTTATTTGCGCTGCGCATTTGGTAAATCGCGCAGGTTAAATTTATCCTGCGCAACGATTGGTAAATCGTTGCGCATATAACCAACGTACAAAAATTTGTTATATGCGCTGCGCGTTTGGTAAATAGCGCAGATTGGTTATTTGCGCTCAACATATACATAAAACAAATTTCTAATTACTGTGAAAGTTTCTGATCCAGCGGAATGGCGGCCTAACGGCCTGCGGCCTGGTGACCAAGGTTTTAACATAATTTTCATGAATTCAAACAATTTAATCCGTCACCATTTGAGGCTGTAAGACTGCTAGAATTTTCCTGGCGGTCTAGTTTAATCATTGTGCCCTCCCCCCCCCCCATGAGTGTTGGGGGCATATAGATTTGGTCTTGTCCGTGCGTCTGTCCGTCCGTCCGTCCGAAGTTCGTGACGCGCCTAGCTCAAAAAGTATTTGATATAAATTGATGAAACCTTGCGTGAGTCTTTATGATGATAAGAACTTGCGCTCCTCCTATTTTTCGTCTGGCTCCGCCTCCTATTTTTAGAGTTATGGCCCCTGAAATAGTCAAAAATCTGTTGACCTGCAAAACGCCCAATAAGTGTTTCATTGTATGTCATTATAAATTCTTTCTTTGAATTTTCCATGTTAGCTTAGTAAAATTTATCGACATGCAAAAAATATAAACAAGGAAAACTTACCGACTGTCAATGTCAAACAGCAATATATACTGGAACGCCGTATACAAGAATATGAATGTAGGGATAATACACGTTTTTTTGTGTATTAACGTCTGCAGAAGCCCGCGGGATTGTTTGTGACCGAGACCGAAGGTCGAGGTCACAAACATATCCCAAGGGCTTCTGCAGGCGTTAATACACAAAACAAACGTGTATTGTCGCTATTCTTGCATAAAAAACATTACACGACGACTAAATGCATTGTTTTCATATGTGATGACTTGACGATTCCGGTACATTTTTTATTTACCATTCTTGTTGTTCTTGGAAACGGTAAACATGTTTTAAATATCCATAACCGGGGCACACATAACAACAACACTACTAAAAGCGTGATTTGAAGGTTTTTGAGCATCATATTTTTATTTTTAGTTATTACAAACGTTACATTACACATAATTTTGCATACAACTTAAAAATTGATAAACAGGAACACAATTATTTAAAGAATAACAGCTTTACATTCGAATTAATTTGAGTACGAACAAACAGAGTACGGATGAGTACGAAGCTAGTGACTAGCTTTCGAGGTATATTATATGAATTCTGCGAACAATCAGGTAAAAACAAACAGACTGATACTAACAAAAGTCATTAATATAATACCTAAAAACTGGCAATAGCACAAGTTACACGCGATACTTATTTATTCACAGTTATTTACAATAACTGAACAGACGCTTTGTAAAGGGAGTAAACTCTAAGAGAAGCTAGTGCGTACATTGATGGGGGCAGTACGTTTGGGGTTGGAAACTGATACAGCTAAACATACTATGGATTACATTGTGTCTATAATGCTACAAGAAGAGGTTATTATGGAAGAAACAAGATTCAGATGCCAAATATCAGTCTGCGCAGAAATACATACATACGTCCCTGGCAAAGCATTTCAAAAATAAAAATCATGTATTAACAGCACGTGAATTGCCTTGTTTGCACACGATTTTTCTCCCGTTTATACATGGGCGGATCCAGTGAAAAAAGTAGTTTTTATGCAAGAATGTATGTAAATATCCATATCAGAGCAAAGTATATTTCCATAACTGCACGAAATAATTTGTGACTGTTCACTAATGCATAATCTCTGTCAGTGACAAAATGAGTATGGCTGTAAATAACACTTTGATATTATTGTACAATACTTTTCTGTTGAAAATTTGATCAGGTAATTCATAAAAAATTTAACAGTCATTGTAATACACAATTTTCCTACCGTGTGAAAAATAGTTGACCTATTGACATAATTGTCGTGGGAAACAGGTCAGAAATATTGTTACCAAATAAATTTTACGCGATTTCATTCTTTGTCACAGGAAAAGTGAGAATAAGACAGCCAATCAAATGGTAGTAAACACTCTGTTTGTATAGTACAGGTGACCGAGCATACAGGTGCGGGTCGATTAGAGTATCTAGTACGCATATTTGGTGTGTAACATGAATTTAGCTCTTTACGTTTTAAATACTGTATATTTATTACGATTGCAAAATAAATGACTTAATTTTAGGTATTTTTGAAATGTACAAGGGCGTATACACTTAAACTGTTTAAAAATTAATCAGGCAATACTTTGATCTGTTGGAAGTCAATTTGACAGGTATTTTACCAATTATCCTACCTTCATCAATATATTTTTTCTATGTTAAGATGCACTTCTGATGTCACTCCTTTTGTGGCGATACAGATACATTTTTCAATCCTTTTTATTGCTGTGTTTGTATTTTTATTTTTATACCCTAACCTCTATCTCTGGTTTGTTTTTGTTTCATAATAGCATGTATCTAACAAAATTGTTTTTTAAATTACCTAATAGGTGATCAGGTAAAGATATTTTCTCAGAATTGTCAGGGTTTAGGTAATGTTAAAAAAAAGAAGAGATTTGTTTCATTTTGTTCGAAAGAAAGAATTTAATATTATATGTTTGCAATATATACATATTACAAAACAAATGTGTACATATGTTAAGGCTGAATGGGCAAATGATATTTACTTTAGTCCATACACCAGTAACAGTAGGGGTGTAATTATACTTTTGCGAAATAATTTTGAGCAGAAAGTTGAGAACGTTTTTAAAGATGAGTACGGAAATTATCTTATTTTAGATATTTGCATTTATAATCATAGAATGACTTTGGTAAATATATACGGTCCAAATGAGGATAAACCAGAATTTTATGAAAATATTAAGTAAAAATTATTAAACATTGGAAACGATTTTAACATTATATGGGGAGATTGGAATCTGGTAATTAATCCCGATCTAGATTATGAAAATTATAACACAATTAATAATCAAAGAGCTAGAAAAAGTGTCATGAATCTAATTGAAAATGAGGGTTTTATCGACGTTTGGCGAATACTAAACGAAAATAAAAGAAAATATACATGGAGAAGGCAGAATCCAACAAAGAAACAATCGAGGCCCGATTGTTCTTAATAAGCGAAAGTGTAATGAACTTAGTAATAGACTCAAATATTATTCCTGGTTATAGATCAGATCATAACGGCATTACTTTAAAACTTATGTTTAACGATAACTTAAGAGGAAAGGGTTACTGGAAGTTCAATAATTCCCTTCTAAAAGACGAAACATATATTAAGTTGGTTAAAACTACATTAGAAAATCTTATCGAACAACATAGAACGGAAGATAACGAAAATGATGGGGACACTATAAACGGAAATTCTTTTCAAAACAAACATAAAAAATTATTCAGTTAAATATTAATGATCAACTTTTTCTAGAAACCTTTTTAGTTATTCTTCGAGGGGAAACCATAAAATATTGCTCCGAAAAAAAGAAAAGAGAAAAAAAACGGGAAAAGGATCTAGAAAATGATATTCAAATTTTAGAAAATAACATTAACGCTAACTTTATGAATAGAAATGACAGTACATTTAACGAACTGCAAGAAAAGAAAAGCGAACTAGAAACATTAAGACAGAAGGTTATTGAGGGTGTAATGATTAGGTCAAGGTGCAGGTACGAAAATTTAGGAGAAAAACCATCAAGCTATTTGTTTCAATCTCGAAAATAGAAATTTCATAAGCAAAACAATTAATAAACTTATAGATGAAAATAATGTTGAATACACCAACACCAAAGACATTTTAAATTATCAAAAACGTTACTATGAAAAGCTGTATAAAAATAACATACATGTAGATGAAACACCTATTATAAATACTATTGGAGATAATCCCAGAAAATTATGTTTTCTAGATTCTGCAAAATTGGAAGGCGATCTTGAAATTGAGGAATTAAGTAGTGCCTTAAAAAATATGAAGAACGATAAAAGCCCCGGGTTGGATAGATTTACTGTAGAGTTTTTCAAGTTCTTTTGGAAAGATGTTGCATATTTTGTTCTGAGATCATTAAACTTTGCCTATCAAACAAATAATTTATCAGTAACACAGAAACAAGTGGTCATAACTTGTCTTCCAAAACCAAATAAAAATAGATTTTTGATGAAAAATTGGAGACCAATCTCTCTTTTAAATGTTATTTACAAGTTAGCTTCAGCTGCAATAGCAAATCGTTTAAAATTATTCTTGGATAAATTAATACATCAAGATCAAAAAGGTTTTATATCTGGCAGATTTATTGGAGAAAATATTAGACTTATCTACGATATTATGTTTGAAACGAATTCAGAAAATATGCCTGGTTTACTGCTTTCTATAGATTTCCAGCAAGCCTTTGATTCTATCTCGTGGACATTTATACACAAAACCCTAAATTTCTTCAATTTCGGGAATTCTTTTAAAAAAAATGGATACGTCTATTTCAAAACGGAAGTGAAACGTGCATTGTGCAAAATGGTTATTTATCTCGAAAGAGGCTGCAGACAAGGTGATCCAATTTCACCTTATATATTTATTTTATGTTCTGAAGTACTGGGATTAATGATTAGACATAACAATAGTATTGTAGGTATTAGCCTGCGAAATCAGCAATATAAAATTAGTCAATATGCTGACGATACACAGATATTTTTAAACGGAACCGAGGAATCTCTTAGAAAATGTTTGGTTACACTTGATAACTTCTATTAAATGTCAGATTTAAAAATAAATATAGAAAAAACTAGAGCTTATTGGATAGGTTCACTTAGAAATTCCCAACGTCAGTTATGTAGAGACTACTCATTAGATTGGAGTCAAAAACCAATTAAGACACTTGGTGTCCGGTTTTCTGCCAATATATATTATATCTGGAATCTAAACGCTCTTGAAATATTACAAAAATGCAGGAATATATTAGATATTTGGACAAAAAGAAAGCTCACCCTTTTTGGGAAAGTAATTGTGTTAAAATCTATTGTTTTGTCAAAGTTTGTCTATATATTTATTGCACTGCCTGACCCATCTGATTATTTTATTAAGGAATTGGAAACTATTGCCTATAAGTTTTTATGGAACAACGGACCTGACAGAATAAAAAGAGTAATTGTCACAAAGAATATAGAATTCGGGGGACTGAACATGATTAATATTAAATCTTTTATTCAAAGTTTGAAAATTAGTTGGATTAGGAGATTAGCTATTTTTAACTGTGACACTTGGAAATCTCTGTTAACGTTTTCATTTGATAAAATTATCTCTTTTGGCTCGCAATATGTAAAAGTACTAGTAAGAGAAGTACATAATCCATTTTGGAGGGATGTGCTCAATAGTTGGTGTAGATTTGTTGAATGTTGCGAAATCAGTGATTTAGAAGATATTTCGCCTTTATGGTATAACCACCGTTTCAGAATATTCAGAAAACTGGTACCGGAAAAAACATCATATATATTGTAGATTTACTCGACAATAATGGGAATTTTTATAACTTAGAAGATCTTAAAACCATTTACTCGGTAAGAGGAACTTTTATAGATTTGCACCGTGTTCTTTCAAACATACCAATTGAATGGAAAAATATAATAAGGCAAAACGCAAATGAGGTTATTAAATATAAGACAAATATGTTTTTGAATCCGTATTTGAAAAATGTAATAAAAGATAAAAAAGGTAGTAGTATTTTTTACGATACAATTACAAATACAAAGAGTGTCGTGGTACCAAACAAATGGGTACAATCAATGGGGATTTCCGATGACGAATTTAAAGATTATTGCAAAAACTTAGACAATAAAAGAAATAAAGTTAAAAGATTTTCAATTTAAGATAAATCATCATATTCTTACTACAAACTCATTTTTACATCTCATACATAAAATAGATAATAATTTATGCTCTTACTGCAAAAACGAGCGGGAAACAATAGAACAAAATTGTTTTTATGTCCCAGAAAAGATACAATTAGTGAATATCATCAACTGTTTGTAAATATGGTATTATGTATGGTACTGTGTATGCATGTAGTAACTTTTATTATATATCTAAATATTTAAATGTACTGGATATTGTAAGGTTAATAGGCGGATGGTTCTCCGACCCCTATTATACCAGTTACGGAGATAATAAACGGGGTTACCCACAAGGGGCCTCAAAAAAAAAATTAAAAAGAAATAGTCAAAAATGCACATTTTCACCTTGTGACACGCCTAGCTCAAAAAGTATTTGATACAGATTCATGAAACCTTGCTTGAGTCTTAATCATAATATGAACTTGTGCACTTCTTATTTTTTTATTTTGGTCTGCCCCCTATTTTTAGAGTTATGGCCCCTGAAATAGGCAAAAATGCCCATTTTCACCTTGTGACGCGCCTAGCTCAAAAAGTATTTCATATAAATTGATTAAACCTTGTATGAGTCTTTATCATGATATGAACTTGCGCACCTCCTTTATTTTTGTCTGGCTCCGCCCTCCTATTTTCAGAGTTATGGCCCCTGAAATAGTCAAAAATGCACATTTTCACCTTGTGACGTGCCTAGCTCAAAAAGTATTTGATATAACTTGATTAAACCTTGTATGAGTCTTTGTCATGATATGAACCTGCGCACCTCCTATTTTTTGTCTGGCTCCGCCCCCCTTTTTTTAGAGTTATGGCCCCTGAAATAGCCAAAAATGCACATTTTCACCTTTTGACGCACCTAGCTCAAAATGTATTTAATATAAATGGTTGAAAACTTGCATAAGTCTTTATCATGATATAAACTTGCACACCTCTTACTTTTTGGCCGGCTCCACTCCCTATTTTTAAAGTTATGGCCCCTGAAATAGTAAAAATAAATACACATTTTTACCTAATTATGTGCCTAGCTCAAAAAGTATTTAATGTAAATTCATGAAACCTTGCTTGAGTCTTTATCATGATGTGACCTTTCACACTTGGCATTCTTCTTGTGAATTTTTGCACTTATTACAGAGTTAAGGCCCTTGAAATAGCCAAAATAGTGGATTTTTTGTTTGTGATGCTCATAGCTCAAAAATATATGTCTTAGAATAATGAATCCTTTTCATAAAATGTTTATTTAGGCTAAACCTCATTAACACTGCAAACATTTGAATTATTGCCCCTTATTTGTGACAAATGTACCAATGGGGGGCACACCCTGTGTCCTACAGACACATTCTAGTTTTCAGGATAATTTTCAGAGAAATGAAATATTTTATTTTATGTTTTTCATTTAAAATAATTTACCGCAAATTTGGCCGTTTCTTAAGTTCTTTGTAGTATGTCTACTCTCAAAGGCTGCGTTGCAAATTTCAAACTTAAGCAACTTTTTTTGTGCTTTATTGAGTTTTAACATTTGTATTCTTTTCTTTATTAGCTCACCTGTGCACAAAGTGCTCAATGGTGAGCTTTTGTGGTCAGTGATTGTCCGGCTTCCGTCGTCGTCCGTCAACACATCTCCTCCTAAACCACCAGTCCAATTTTGATGATACTTCACCGGTATGTTCCTTGCATGATCTTCTTTAAACTTTATTCAAAGAATTGAATTCCAAACAGAACACTGGTTGCCATGGCAACAAAATGGAAATTTTTTAGAAATCTTCTTGTCCAAAACCACAGTAGCTATGGCTTTGATATTTGGTGTGTGGCATCATCTAATGGTCCTCTACCAAGTTTATTCAATTTATCTTCCTAGGGTTAAATATGACCCCGCCCTAGTGGGTCACATGGTTTACATAGATTTATATAGGGACAAATTTTAAAAATCTTCGTATCCAAAACCACAGGATCTAGGTCTTTGATATTTAGTATGTAGCATCATCTATTGCTCCTCTACCAAAATTGTTCAAATTATTCCCCTAGGATCAAAGATGGCCCAGCCCTGGGGGTCACATGGTTTATATAGACTTACATAGGGAAAAACGTTGAAAATCAGCTTGTCCAAAACCACAGGGCCTATGGCTTTGATATTTTGTATGTGACATCATCTAGTGGTCTTCTACTAAGATTATTCACATTATTCCCCTAGGGTCAATTTTGGCCCCGCCCTGGGGGTCACACGGTTTATAGACTTATATATAGGAAAAAACTTAGAAAATCTTCCTGCCTAAAACCACAGCGCCTAGGGCTTTGGTATTTGTAATGTAACATCATCTAGTGGTTCTCTACAAAGATTGTTCAAATTATACCCCTAGGGTCACATGGATTATATAGACTTATATATAAAGGGAAGCTTTGAAAATCTTCTTGTCCAAGGGCTTTGATATTTGTTATGTGACATCATGGAAAAACTTTAAAAATCTTCTTGTCCAAATCATCAGGGCCTGGTGCTTTGATATTTGGTATGTAGCATCATTTAGTAGTCCTCTACCATGTTTGTTCAAACTATCCCCTAGGGTCAAATATACCCCACCCCATGGGGGTCACATGGTTAGTTTAGACTTATATAGGGAAACAATTGAAAATCTTCTTGTCTTAAATCACAGGGCCTAGGGCTTTGATATTTTGTATGTGGCATCATCTAGTGGTCCTCTACAAATATTGTTCAAAATATTCCCCTAGGGTCAAACATGGCCCCGCTCAGGCCCGTGTCACATAATTTATATAAACTTGTATAGGAAAAACTTTAAAAATCTTCTTGTCTGAAACTTGAAGGCCCAGACTTTTGATATTTGGTATATTGCATTGCCTAGTGGTTCTCTACCAAGATTATTCAAATTATGCTCCTTAGTTGAAAAGAGGCCCCACCCACGGGGTCTCACGTTTTACATAGACATATAAGAAAGAAAAAAATCTTCTTGTCTGAAAGTTCAAGGCCTAGGCCTTTGATATTTGTTATGTATCATTGCCTAGTTGTTCTCTAACAAGATTATGCCCCTGGGATGAAGAGAGGTCCCGCCCCGGGGGTCACTTGTTATATGAGTTATATAGGAAAACTACTTAAGAATTATCAGATCATATTTCCTAGACTGTTTAATTATAATTACCTGATGATCCCAAGTGATTAGGGGTCACTTGACCTTGACCTTGACCTATTGACCTACTTTCTTATTTTTAGATACAGCCTTGAAATTTGGATGACATGTACATTTTTGCACATTGATCTTAAAACTGACTTTCAGTGACCATGAATGTGACCTGCTGACCGACTTTCTTGTTTTTTAAGATACAGCCTTGAAGTTTTGATGACATATTCAGTTTTGCACACCGATCTTAATATTGACTTTCATTGACCATGAATGTGACCTACTGACCTTCTTTCTTGTTTTTTTTTTAAGATAAAGCCTTGAAATTTGGATGAAATGTACAGTTTTGCACACAGACCTTAATACTGACTTTCTGTGACCATGAATGTGACCTACTGACCTACTTTCTTGTTTTTTTGAAGCAAGCAACTTAACTCAGGTGAGCGATATAGGGCCATCATGGCCATCTTGTATTTATTTATATTCTCTTGCTTAACAAAAGTATGATCTACCTTGTACTAGAAAAAACAATATTCCAACTCGTAAAGTTTCTGTTTAGTTCAAAAATTTTACAACTGCAGTCACCTGCATTTTTTCTGACATAAATCCATTGACATTCAAATGAACAGGAATAGTGTATTCAGAAACACTCCAATGTAACTTGAAAGAAAAGAACATGACAGTAGAAAAGCAATCAGTTAGTTTATTAAAACTGGATGCAATAATATTGTATAGAATGTTTTGTTTTTCTTCAGGATTTGTCCCCACAGTTTTATTGAACAGTCAGGCAGAACTGGTCAAGCATTTACACATAGATACTCTACTTGACCAGATTGCCAAAAGTGGAGTTTTCATAGCTCTTGATCTAAGGGATATCAGTGTGAGTATGGTACCAGTATTTTTGTCTCCCTTTCGACTTTTGTCTCTCTTTCGACTTTTTGCCGTAACAAATCAAAGAACATATGTAAGTGTAAGCCATTTTGGAATAGAAAGTGCTATTTTCGGCACGAGATAAAGTCCGTATCACGAACTAGACCCCATCTTACATCCGTAACACAAATCAAAGAGTAGAGCATTTTATGCCGAAAAATCCCAACTGTCAGAGGTGAGATTCGAATCCGGGTCGCTCGGGTGCTAGTCCAATGCTCTAACCATTGAGCCAAACTGCCGTTGTCAGAAATTGGCTTTAAACGTGCAGGCTACATGTAAGCGACCGTTAAACTTCTCCTCTGCAAAGAAGTAGTCATTTATGATGACGAGAAAGCCATTTTGGCATAGAAAGTGCCATGTTTGGCACGAGATAAAGTCCGTATCTTGGACTAGCCCCTATGTTTCAACGTTTAGCCGTTACATGTCCAAGAGCATGGCTTTTATTACGAAACATCCCAAATGCCTGTGGCTGGATTCGAACCCGACTACTGGGGTAGTCCCATGCTCTAACCACTGAGGCAAGCAAAAAGTCCACCCTTTGCAGCAGTTGTCGGAGATTTTTTTTTTTCATTTTTTTTTCAAAAAGCGTGCGTAAGCGACCGTAACATCTTATTAATTTACAATAATTACATCATGCCTAAGAGTTAGATTTTTTCCACGAATCGATGTGTATGCATATTCGCAGCTGAAAATAAAAGAAGTCGGCTCTGAACTCGGGTTATATATTTTTAAAAAGGACTCCGTAAAATATTTCATGTTGACTTGCCCAAAGTCACCTTCTGTGTACTATAAATCAGAAGACTTTAGGACACTTTTACCGATCTTTATAAGATCTTAACAGAACTGGTTCATTGTGTTATATACAAAAACCACCAGATCTAAAAAAATCCTCTTTTATGAATGCATTTAAGCAGCACCTTATATGACCAGTATAGCTAAATAAAAACTTTTTAAAATGGCTGTTTGACTATTTACTTCTATGTAATTGCTGTAGCAATCTTTCGAAATTATTTTCATTAAACATGTAGGTGCAGTTATATTAATGTTAAAATAAGGGAGTATATAGCCTTTTTACATAATTCAGGAAGAAAAAAAAACATCAGACAAAATTCGCATGCTATTAAGGAGGTTGAAAGAAAAAGGAGTGGATAGTTACATGCCGTTCAAAGTATCTCTCAGAAATTCAGAACAAGAGAATTCTTTAAAGGTATTAGAAGAACAGGAACTTAATGTTTACAAGAACATTATGGCTAAAAGGAAAACCAATGTAAAGACTGACAGTGGCAGTTCAGACGAAGAGTTTAATGAGACGGATGAAAGAACAAGTTTTCTTGGAACTTTATCAGGAAACCGTACAAGTTATACCCCATCCGATGGCTTTGAACTGGTCACTACAAAAGCGGACATTGAACAAAATAATGACAATAAGGAATATTTAAACAGTGTAAGCGGAGATTCGTTGGTTGATGAAAGGAATGATGCAAACAGTGACCAGATTACTTTTATCCCAGCTGGAGATGATGAACAATAGACTTGTAAGAAACGCGGTTTTTGCTTTAGTATTATACATCTGAATGTAGACATTTATAGCTAAATGGACTTTTATGGTACTAAATATCCAAAGCATATTTGATGTGTATATTTGTATGTATAGGTATGTTGTTTGCTACATCTTATATCTTAACCGTTCTGTTAATTATTATGATTATATCGAAGTAGGAATGAATATACAATTAAGGGTAAAGTACAGAAAACTTCATGTTTTACAGGCCGCCTCCGTGTAAAGTTTCTCAGTGATGTGCCTAGAATACAAATAAAAGAACATTTCCAATTAAAGCACCGTGAACTGTGTTACTTAGACTAACCTCAAGATTTGTCACAAAGTTTTATTTTTTATCTAATAGTGACAAATCGTATTGAATTGTGGCCTTTAACTTTTGCATTTTACAGTGTTTACACTACTTGATGTATACCATCGGGCTGAAGTTCAAAAAAACTTATGAGTGATCAGTTTGAAATGTAGTTATGTATATAATCGGCATATTCCTGTTACAGCTGAGTCAAGAGATCTGTGATGTCTATGCTACTTCTCTTATACCACTGGTTAGAATTTCGAATTTTTTACAAGAGTGATCAGTGTCAAGCCTTGTTGTGTGTAGCGTTGAAATGTCACGGTTCAGTGATTTTCTGTGGATTTCTGGTCCTTATGTGTGATATTTTACATTGTGTGCGTGTAAGTTGTGGGAGGCATACGTATTTCGTGAAAAACAAGCTGTAGCTAGTTATTGACTTACACTGTTTGCAATATCTGCAATACTAAAGTTGTGTTTCTTAATAGTTTTTGCGTCCATGGTCGAGTCAAATATATGGCATTGTTTTATATTCTGTGTGCTACATAAGATTGTTCGGTAACAAAGGAAAGTTGCTCAAGTATTTTTTGCCAAATAAAGTCTTCCTTTTGTATATTTCAATCGCCTCAGAAACACTACGAATTTCAACATTTACTCATGTTTATCACAGTCATATTCA